>NW_011340525.1:91930-150166 GCF_000735185.1 Notothenia coriiceps | reverse complement strand
GGCGAGAGGCCTCCAATAGCTCCAGCCCCCACCCTCCCTGTGAGCACAGTGTGCTCTGATTGGTTGGGACGTTGTGAATCGCAATGAGCTCCGTGGAGGTGTTGTTTCCTTGTTTAGCGATACACAGCCAAACTCACCCTGAGCACACACAAAGTCACAGCCGAAGTAAAAACAATAAGTGTGGCATGATATTGAGTAAGAAAAAGGTTGATAAACGCTGTGAGAATGGGTCTGCAGAGAGAATTTCGCCACGATCCCAACTGTCTGTTATCAGCCTTTAGCACGGAGCAGAAATCAGCAGGTCTGCCTGCACTGAGTGTGTGTGTGGATTGGTCAATTTGGACCAATCAGCGGGGGCTTAACGTAAAGGCTCCGCGGACGTAATTTAACGGCTCCACGGATTAGCCCATTTAGTTCCGGGTACGTGCTTTCGTAAGCACGTACACGGAAGAATCAAATGGATGATGACGTCATGATGACTTTTCACCAACGGGGCGTTTTGGGGAGGTATTTTCTGTTTTAGAGTTTTACTCGCTACAGGGTGTACTTTGAGGGTTTTGACTCTGCACACCGTTTACATGCAGAAAAACTTTCATAACACACAAGGGGACGGGTAATAACCGGAAAAGCAGGACATGGGACCTTTAAGACTATCATAGTTAACGTTAGCTAATCACACTTCATTTCAAGACACCGGAATTGTTATTAATGTTAAACAAATACAAGTTTAAAAGCACTTCACATTACTCACATTCTCTGCGTTGTCGTTCATATTCATATCTCCTGCTCGCTAGGTGGCAGTGTCACGAAAAACTAGGGTCCAGGGAGTGCGGTCCTGAGACTGCAGTCTCCGACGCTGCAGCTTCATGCTACTCCCAAAATTGGCGATCGGAGCATCCCTAGTTATAACAATCACTGCCAACACACAGCACATCTACAGTAGCTTTACATAAGATTATGCAACTGTTCTTATGAAAATCATATTCTACTGCTCTAAATGGAGGTAGGGGAGTGCAGTGTGCAAATACTCCTTACATGAAGCAAAAGCTGCTCTCTTCTATACCCCATAATTACTAATCAGTAAAGGGTGTGGCGTCCACAATAGGCTTGCATGCGGGCTGGGAGGCTGTGTCTGAACATGAATGAGGACGTTGGCGCCATGGGTGAAGTGAATTTGATCAGATACGTACAGGGAATATACATAAAAGGCAAACATAATAGATTAATTCCATTTGTCCTCAATGACGGTAACCTGTGGGCAGAACATTTCCAATTACGGAGATAAGAAAATGATGTTGTGGGACAAATTATGATTTATGAATTTGGCATAGGGGTTCAAACAAGGAAAAATAATAAATAATAACAATTTGTTGATGGCAAACAGAGCACTGCAAACATACTAAATGAATGCAGGAATATATATGAAACCCAATTATTCTAAAATAAATGAATTTGTTCTTGGTGGCTACCTTCTGTCTTGTTTAATTTGAATGAAAGTAATGAGCAAATAAACAAACTAATGCAGGTGTGTAACAGGAAGGAACAGTGCTGGAACAACTTCATAAAAACAGAGGGGGGAAATAGGCAAGTAAAGTTTACTCATGCCCCAATTTGATGAATGTATACAAGTGACAAGAGTGACAGAGGCCAGAGAAGGCCACACACACACACATGACATTCTTGCAAATAGGCAGATTCTAGGTAAGGAGAGAGATATCCTATTCAGACATAATGGAGACTTGGCTCGGGGACAAACACACACACACACACACACACACTTCTTGCAGTGTCACTTTCAAGTCGGCCAATTTATCTTGATGACAGTGAGAGGTTGGGAATTCCAGAGGAGAGGGTACGTTTGTGAGATGCCACTAACGGCCATTTCCATGAAGATTTGGGGGCTAAACGCCCTGTCAATGTCACACACAGCAAAAACACTACCAGTGCCAGCTCGCCTGACACATAAGAGATTGATGTTCATTCCACACATTTACCATTATCATAATTGTCTCTAAAGTGGGCACATGCATTAGATTGAGGTCTACTAGGTCAACTGAGGTGCACCAGCTTCAACCCAGATAACTAACAGAAACAAGGGGAACAGCAACATAAAAAAGTAGAGTATAGTAACTTGCAATTATTCATTACCATTCGCCAACACTCTTTGGCAATGAGTGTTGTGTTTTTCTCGGTGGTTGCACTGGGACATGAAGCTGCACTGGAATGTCTTTCCATGCCTTCCACCCCTGACCTTTCTGACTTACGTTGCTCCTATTACATAAGTCTGTCTGCCGGTTTTAGGGAGTTCCAGTTCTGCTAAAATATCAAGCAGGTTGTTGTATAACAAATAAAAGTCCCTGTGTTGTGATCCCAAAATGGATCTTAACCATAATGTGACGACTATTAATGGAGCCAACAGAAGCCTTAGGAGGAGGACAAGCATGTGCGTACAACACACACAACACACACACACGTGTATCTTGTCTTGTGAAGAACAGAGAGATTTATTTTAATGCCCCCACACCCTGTTCAAAACAAAGACAACATATAACTGGAGTCACATTGATACAACAGTTTCTATTTTTTCTCTAAAAATGGGTCAAATGAGCAGCTGCCAGTCAAGTCTGGAGTTAGGACTGGTTTGGCATTCTGCTTTATCGACAGCATGTTATGATCGATGTAAACATTGACCGATTACTATTTATATCCATCTACAGGGACAGTGTGTTGCAGTTTAGGGACCATATGAGCAACGAGGTTGGCCACATTCACGTATTACAGTTATTTGGGCTGGATTGTCGGCAACACATGAGAAAGCATCCAGGATATATAGGGGTATAAATCTTTCATGAATCGTGTAGTTTGAAAATAGTTTCAAAGATGCAACATAGACACGGTCATGTCTGCAATTCGGAAGCTCCCTTGTGACAGACAATGGCAACCAAATGCTTCGCAGTGCCGGTTATTCAAATTGATGCTCTGCATTCAAAAGAAACACACAGGCACACAGTGCAACAATGTATCTTTGGTGACAAAATGTGTGCCCCAAAATGTCTGATAACATGCACATGGGTCTACAAGCAGGCATTAGTGCACTTAAAACATATTGAGGTAAATGTAGGGGTGTGAAGCCTGAGAGGTGGCCAGGGATTATTCTGTCTAAATAGGTAGTGAATTAGGAATGCAAATGCATGCATTAAAACCCCCTGAGGCTAAATGTGTGATATTGAGCTATATAAATAAAATGTTCTTGTATTCGTTCAAATGCTGAAGGGCCACCTAATCATTTTTGTAGTGTGTGGAGCTCCCAGCTATACAAATCCATTACATGTTATTGGTTAAGTAGTAGTTTCAGTTCCCCACATCAAAACCAAATGGGAGAAGGGAAGTTAAAACAGTATGATTAGTGACTAACATTTTACACATTCAGAGACCAGGTTTCAGCTTCAGCCAACTCTGGACACAATCTAGAAAGATCTGGGTAACAAGACATTTGGTCAGAACGGGGTCAGCGTGACAGAGAAACACAAAGAGAGGAAAGAGGCAGAGAGAGTGTGATTGTTCATCAACACTGAGTTGTCATTCAAGGCAGTGGCCTCTCTGTGGCTCAATAGAGTGTGATCAATAATTGCCTGACGCTTCATCTAACGCTGGGCTGCACCCGAGTACAGTGCTAACAGGCTGGGCCTTTCAAACATGACAGTACATTGTGCACACATTAAGAGGCAGAGGACGATGTTTAAATCTTCAAACACTGCTGCTATGGCTGGGTCATGTTGACACAGATATACTTATAAAACACATTCGGCTTAAGTTTCATTTGTGTAGCTTGGACAGAAACGTGTCTCACAAGGGTAAAGGCTGGGAAGATGGAGGTAGGGGTTGCTTGCTGCAGAGCTGTGTCTGGCTACAGCCTACACACTATGACCAATTTGAGCCCAGATGAACTGGAGTGTGACAAAAATGCCGGGCTCGGGAGAGCAGCTAAGACGGGTTTGAAGAGCAAAGACGATATATCGATTCGTTTCCTCAGAGGCTTTACTTGATAATTGCACGTGTAAATAGGGAATCAAACAAAAACAGTCAAACATGAAAAACTAAGGAGAAGACCCTTCCCTAGGCTCTGACCTCACTTCCTTTGACATCACAGCTTGGCGGGGGGATGGGCAGAGAGCAGCTAGCTAGTAAAACCAGTTTTTATGTAGCTGCCGCGTCCCACATTAATGCACACAACCCATAGGATAACCGTTCCCCGGTTCCTGTTTTAAACACAATAAAGCGGCTTTCCACGGTACAGTAACACTGATGTTATCTCAAACGCGAAATGCCTGAATGCTGAGTAACAAGCAGTAACCAGTGGAGGGGAACAGCAGCACAGCAACACACAGCTCTCTCCTTAATACCCTAGCAACATAAAGGAGGAATATTATATCCTTACGTACCTCTGAAGTGCATAAGAGCCACCGGCTGAAAAGGCCCATTGGAATTAGGAGCATCCACAACCATCCTGTCTCCAGATTTATTGCATGTCAACATCTAAACCTCAACCAGGAAGGCGATCCACTCAGGGCGAGAGGCCAGCCTCCATTTTAGCACAAAAGCAGATCAGAAAATGAAGCTCTCTGCTGCTGGAGGGAACTGGCTAGTTAGTGATGTAAGCAGTGAATGAGCCAGCTGATTGGCTGAGGTCAGACTGCTCTGGAGCAATGGAGGCAAAGGCTGCTTGCAGAGAGCGAAGCTGATTGGCTGAGGGGTGCGTCGGAGGCGGGACATGCATTGGAATTTTCGGTGTGGCTCCTCCTCTCCACTGACTGGTCTCTGGTGACGCTCTGCGAGGCAGGCCCTGCCACAGATCTCAGATCAGATTGACTTAAATCATTTCCACAGTTTAACCATTAGCAGGGGTTTCAGCATAATCTGATTTAGGATAAACAGCTGGAAATAACTTACTCCGAGTGAGAGAGAGGCCCCGGCTGAATCTTCAAAGTCTCTCATTGTTTTCTCCTGTCATCTCTGCTTGGTGTTTTATCATAGGGAGGTGGAGGAGAGGGTCAGAGGGGGCCTCAAATCTTTGGATTCAATGAGGAACAGGAGTAGACAAGAAGAAACCGCAAGAGGGGCTGAAGACAGGTTGAAGACAGGCTAAATGTGGACTCAAACACCAGAGCTCTTCAGTGAGGGAAACCAAAGAAATTCAACAGAAATGTGTGTGATTATGCACAACACAAGATGAAAGACCATGTAAATGTGTGGCACAGTCATTCTGAATATGAGCAAATAATATGAAGTCTGAGAAAGGATTAGATCCATTTTTAAAAAGACATGAAAAAGACAGTATTACACAATAGGAACTGAATTAAGCTTCAATCAGCCCTTTCGTAACATAATAATGTATTTTGAGAGATGGCTTTCTGACTCACAATGTTCAGGGCAAAGGCAGACTTTGCGGCATTATTCTATTCTGGGTGATGTACAGTGCTTAACAAAATTAGCCTAAACAGGAAATGAAAGTGAGGATAGAAAAATAAATTGCACGGGCACACAGCGCAGGAAACTGCTTCAGCTCAGAGCAGCATTATGCAGCCTGTATGAAAGTTCATCTAGGGACTTACTGTAAACATCTCTTTAAAGTCAAAAATATATATCATACAAATTGAATATCACAATATATATCACAATAAAGGTTGTGTATATTTAGACTGACGATTATTCCAATAATCTACACCAAAAAAGTAAAACTCCAATGCAACAAATGCATATGATCTGCATTTCATCTTTATATAATAAAGCAGCTGTCCTTCTCATGTGATTCATCAGAGGACCCACGAAGTGAAAACACATTCCCGTCACAAGGCCGACCACAGTTTTTACAACAGTGGTGTTAAAGACCATTTTCACTGTCCTTTCACAGTCATTTAATGACAAAGGAAGTGCGCTGTTTTCCAACAATAAGCAATGTCAGGCATGTATTTCACAACTAATTAATGTTGGCCAATTAGGAAATTATTACTAAGTAATGTTTCAATTACTAAGCGCTGAGTTCTACTGAAGTTTGAGGTCTGAAAGCATTATAAATGATCAGTTTTGAGCACAAAATATTATATGTTTTATAGACATATTACCCAAAATATGTGTCGGGATTATTTGGCAAGGTTTTTTTGTCTCAGCAGGTGTAGTTATAATTTCATTGTGGATTGAGTTTTTTCTCAACGCTTCTTTCTTTTTTCTCGAGGTTAAGGGAGGAGAGGACAGGAGAGGAAGGCCAAGTATCACTAAGCAGTTCTCACTTGGCATTCTCTCACTGAGGGGCCAAAGCCTCTCCAAGAGGTGCCATTACATTCCTCAGTCATGACAACGAGCACCGGTATTTTCTAATAGCTGCCACTTACTTCCTAAAGAGAGGACAGGCTCAAAAAGTGTACCAGATCAGAAATAGTCCAGGACGACTTCTGGATTTTTATAAGACAAAAAAGAGTATTCTGACGATGTTATATATTTTAATCGCTCTAACAAATCTTAAGTACACCAAAAGCCACCATGAAGGCCAGTATTATTAGTGTAGTGTGATGCCATTTCTCTGTGCCATACACCTCCATTACTTTCCAAAATCAATACAAAACACATCCCATAATAGTAATTTGAACACAGGCTTTGAAATTTTGAGTCAGGCCCACACAAACACCATCCTGATCACGTAAACACTCACTAATGCACCAAATGTGGATTAATCTGCACTTGAGCATGCTCCCCATTAATTGTATTATTGTATTGTTTATGTTTTGCACAGTCCTCCATTGAAAGTAATTTCATCAGAGTAACTTATAGAAGCAAATGTTGCATCTGCTTTCACTGGGCTGGTGGACAACCACAAAACAATAAATACATTACAAATAAATCACTAAACATAAAAGTCCATTCGGGTGAGATAATTGCAATATAGACAGATGACAAGCTGTTTAAGGAAATTAGTGAGACTTTAATAAAGACAAAATAGTTTGTATGTGTCCCAGGATTAGAGATCCATGTATTTTCTATGAACAAATGATAATGCAGTTAAGTGCAACAGATGGAGTAGGGAAGTCAGAAAAGTATTGAGAGTTATAACATCTTGTTTTTTTGGTATTTTCAATAGATTTGTGGACATTAAAAACACATAACATACACTGCCATTATTCATCTAACAGAGAGAAACAATAGGTTAACTTTAATAACAAAAAGGCTAGACATTAACTACTAAACATTCTCCACAATTTACTGTAATAGTTCAACCAATGAAACAGCAGTTTTCCCATTTCCAGCCAGAAGATGGCAGCATAGGCTGAGCTATTTGTCCAAGAGTGTCTGCAACCTTTGTCTGTAACATGAGCCCATCACTAAATGTTTTACTGACACTTGGAACAACACACTGTTTACTCCTCTACTCAAACATGCATTGTATTTCTATTGACAACATGTTGCCCACGGCAGCAAGTAGGACTGTTGTCTGTAGTCGCTTGATATTCAACATTTAAAAAGGGAAATAAAGTCTCAAATTGGATCCATGATCAAGAAATATACATTGCATTTTTATTTGATGCTGTCAGGGTACACACTTACAGATCGACATGTCCTTTCTTTCTCTTTTAGTATTTGGTAAGATATAAAAGGCACACATTTGAATCCTGAAGCCTGTGGCAACAGTTTTAGCTAGAAACAAAAATCAATTTGTCTTCTCTTGTATTTCTCTCTGTGGCCTCATTCATCTTTCCAAGTTACTCACAGAAATTGTTTATTTAAATGAAAAACCAAACTTTTTTTTGTATTTATTTTTAATTAATTGTCACATGCAGTCAACTGTGACCGTGTCTTCCTCAAACTTGCAAATCCTCTGGGCTGTACACCTCAATGGTTCCTCTGTAGTGTCACCAGGCTCATCCAAGTATGAGAACAAAGCATAGCTGTGTATAGTTTACAGGAAACCACTTAGGCCATATCCTGTAATGTAATGTAATGTGGTGTGTAAACAAAGAAGCCATGAAAGATTGATGTAGATGTTCAAACCTCAACCTCACTCACTGTCTCGTCTCAGAATCAGCATCAGTGTGATACGTAATGATAAATCAACATGGTACATTTAACAACTGACAGTATAATGATGGTTCTGTTATAGTAACTACGCTTCCAGTTATTTCTACATCTTCATCAGGCTGTATTTCCGATTAACCTTATTTTAAAGTGCAGTATTGAAGTGTATTGAAGGCCTTTCAGCTGCATGATGCTCTAACACATGTCACCAGTTAGGATTCATGTTTAATTTGGGCTTACATCTTGTGCCCAGATTCCACCACTGACCATTCAGTCTGGGTCAGAGTTATCTTACACGAGCGAGTCCTTCCAGGGCAATATCTGTTTCCTCCACTGAACGGCTGGAGATGCAGCTGATTGCACATCATTTGCATTACAGATAAAGCTGATGGGCAGTCTGCTTGGCTATTAAATTATGTAGTGAGCAAAGGTTAAAAAGGGGGTTGTGAGGATCCACCAAGGCCATGAATTGTTAATAGCATTCCCTTCATCCATATAGGCCAAACATGCAATCTAGATTAAGGTCAGCAAGCATTTTCCAGGAGAAGGGTAACCGCCTATCATTGTGTCGTCACAGAGGAGGGAAATGTAGTGGAGTTGCATTGAAGATAAAAATAGAGAAACTTTATATTTAGTTAGGCATACCTGCCAGTGCAGCCAGTTTATGTAGCTCTCTGTTAGCACTGAGTGGGAAGGAGGAAGTGCTGAACCTCTTCTCCCTCTTGACGGCTGAGTGTGACCCCGGCTGCTTCACCCTCATCAACTGAGTTGCAGGAGGCACTTTTTTATTGGAGCCCTGCAGAAACAAGAGTTGCAAAGGAAGAGCTCCCGTTACTGGAGCAAGGTAGAGTGAGGTAGTTCCTGCACCCAAAGGAAATAGCACAGGAATCACTTTACTTTAAGTGTCACCCATGGAGTTCAAAGCAGGAGAAGGAGTGGAGAGGGTCAGGACACCCAAAGGGATGAGGGGGAAAACATAGGACTTGAAAGGAAAAGAGAAGGAGTGAGGGTGTTGTGGCTAGGGTCAAGTTCCTTTCCGAATCAGATCAGGTGATTCTCAATGAAGCAACCTGATCATAGTTGGCGGTGTACTGCACTGCATCTGTTGACAGTGTTTGTGATGGACCTCTGTGGACAGAATAATTGAGCATGGATGGAGCTGATAAAGCTGTCATTGGAACAAACAGGAGGCCAAGCTGTCAATCAATCAGGTCTCTTCCAATCTCAAAGCAGGTTACTCAACATTACTGATGCCTGCCAAAAATTATAAGGACGAAAATAGCCGCTACAATGGCTCGTATTATACTCAGAGCACAAGTCATGACGGGGAGGATTGAATGCCACTGTTTTCAGAGAAAATAAAGTCATAAGATCATGCTGAAATGTCACATGAGAAACTTTGCCTTCATTCATGCTAAACATTTTCCACAAAAAGGTCAAAAGAAGTTTATAGTGAACCTCCTAAGCGCTATCAAGGCTGTTTGTTAATTAGGACACCAATTAACACAAAAGACAAAATATATTTACTTTATAAAATTCACAACAGCATAAAAGGAGCTTGTTTCCTATAAAAAATAAATGTAACATCATCATTAGAGCAAATAAAACTTGTGTACACTGAGCTTGCTAATGGTATTTATTGCAGTATCCTGTGGTGTCTTCACAAAAAGCAGCACAGGTTAATACTTTATCTACATGCTAGTAATGCATTTTTATGTTTTGCATATATTTAAAAAAAAAAAGCCAATGTAAGTTCTGTCTGGACAGAGAAAAGTAAAGAAATACTTACATCTTGGTCGTCTGCAGGTTCATTTTTACTTCCAGACTTTTTAGATCTTCCAGGTTTAGTTTCCTAAGGAGTGAAGAATCAATGAAACACATTAACCCAAATTATATAATGGTAACATGTAATAAAGTACCATTGCATCAAACATCTACTTTACCTTTTCTTTTTTGCTCTTGTGAGGCATGCTGAGATGGGAATCCCGGTGTCAGCAGGTCTCGTTGAAACTGTGTGTGTCACACACTGACAGCTAAAGCCTGGTGAACGCGTCTCTACCACAGACTGTACAGCTCTGCACACACTGATGTGTCTTCACTGACCATGCAAAAACCATGTGACTGCTTCCGAGCCACATTCAAAATCTCAACCTATTTCCACGGTGGCTGCATAGCACAACAACTTGTTAAAAACGTACAGTTCATGATTAAAGAAAATACCGATTGTGTTCGTTGTCAGCGCCCAACTTACTGCTGCGGGTGGGTGGCTGCACTTTCTGATAGCCGTGTGTCCTCCACCAGCCTCACCGAGAGATGTGTGCCCTCTGCCGGCTGTAATGCCATGTGAGTGCCGCAGGAGGGCAGTGTTGGATATCAAAAAGAAGGTGGATTTACAACTTCAGGGCAATGGATTGAAAGTGTTTTATTAGAAGTATGTAATACAATTATACACATTAACATCTTTCAAAGTGAACTTTAAAAATAACTAAAATCAAGCGAAAAAGGCGAATAAATGGATAGAAAAGTCCGTTTTGATAGCTTTTTAATTGTTTTGCTAAATGGTGTTTTCTTTATGGACAATAGTTGAATTTCTTTCATTCGGATGTGATCTTTAACTTCTTCAAATTTAAATTCATTAATGCAAAACTTTCATAAATGTTCATTCATGAGTACAAAGGTTATCATGATTTGACCTGATTTGGACCATGGTGATGTCAAGTGAATAATAATAAACACTGTTACACATAACTAAAATAGCTAAATATATGGAAACATGTAAGAATGAAAATGAATAAACATTCACAAAACAGTAATGTTTGATGTTTAACGCTGATGCAATGATTCAGATCCTCACATCAGCACCACAACTCCACTGATTTTGAACACCACCCAAACAAAAAGCATTGAAAAGCATGTATTCAAGTTGAAACTACAAATACATTTTTGTATTGATTCAAGTGTGATACTATTTATTTTACTTCCTTAGTTGAGCTTATCAATGAGAAAATGTTCTTCCTGGGTGATTTTCTAAATGTATTAGTTATTTTTGCTGTAATACGTAACTTGGTCCATGTGGTGGCAGTGTTGCATGCTTTTCAGCTTTGTGTAAATTAATTCTTAAGGGTTTCCATTTACCTGAAGGCAGGTGTACTCTATAAATATAAATCTATAAATCTTACATTAAGTACTAAGGCGTCTGTAGAAAATTCTGTCATATGAGATTGCCATGCAGTGACAATGCATCTTCCACTAACCTTAAAAAAAATAAAAAAATTACACCACCCACATAATCCTTTAATACTCTTTTACTTAAAACACTTTAAATGAAATTATGGTCCTTGAATTTCTTCACCTCTATCCGTAGGTTGATAGGTCATGAACTCCCACATATTTCTGATGGTTTAACTATAGTGTACCTCTGTGTTGTACACTTGTTTTGACATCTAAAGGGTGCACACATGTTCTTATCATGATTAAAAGAAGTAAAGATTGACTCGAGCAATGAATGGATGTGTGGGCTACAAATAGAGTGGGATTGTTTTTCTATTCTGGTTGTCAATGCTGAACACTGGTGTGTATTGATCAGGCTGTGAGAGTGTGCTGTTCGCATTGTGTTTCCATCTCTCTGTGCATGGTCAGAGCTTCTTCATCAGCACTCAGTTATTACTGGCTGATACGGCTCCCTTCATTTCCTGTCTCTGCAACAGCAGTGCAACAACAAAGAGGGAAAAAGTTTGTTGTGTGCGCGTGCATGTGTGCGTACACAGTTGGGTGGATGGCTGTGTGTGAGACAGTACACAGCGAAATGCAATAAATAATCTAGACTTTCACAGGCAGCTGTTTATTGAAGAATATCAGTGATGTGAGGGAAGATTTGTATTTCTTCCATTCTCCGATAAATACATATCTTATTCCTCCACATAAATCTGTCCACTAGACTTTTTTTGATCCACTACAGGCTAAAAACTAATTTCTCTCTCATATTTTTTTATTTTCCTGACTCTTCATCATTATATTTCTTTAAAGCTTTGTTTGAGAATCACCTGGTTAAAATTCTTTATACTTTGCCATGTCCGGCCAATGGGTCCTAATGAGCAGGGCAGCTCGACAAAAGCTTGTTTATTTGTCAGGGAGGCAGAGAAAGGGTTAAGGGTAGATAGAAATAGACAGCTTGTTGTAGTGGAAGAAGATTGCTGGAGAGAACAAAAGAGGGTAACAGGGGAAAAGATGGCTTGGTTAACTGTAATCACTGTGCTGCATCGCAGGTGCACGATCCCCAATGATAAGACATAAATGTGTATTGATTTTGACACAATCTGTCACACACAGGCTCACACTTGCATGGGGGTCTGTTTGCCTTCTTTCATTGTGAAAGGGGACTGTCATGGCTTGGTGGATTGATTTAGAAAAGATTGTATTTCGTGTTTTCATCACATTTCAAATGTCTCTGGTGAAAATCAGGACACCTCACAGATAACTCTAACAATATAAAATCACAAATTCAGGAAGTAAAAACAAGTTAATGTGAGCAAAAATATTGTCTTTAAGTAGGTTACCAAATGTAAACTGAATCAAAGATAAAGCAAAAAAAAATCACATTATAAAATAAGTTGTTATTTAAATAGGTCTTGATTATTTTGTATCGTCACCTCTGAGTTGTCAACCCAAATCTAAGAATTTCCAAATGGGCTAAATGACAGATGTTTCTGCCAGTTCAGAGGAACAGTTGACCTCTCAGAGCTTAGCAGTAGCTTAGATGAGAATGTTAGCATCCCTGTGTGACTCTTATTACACAACAACATTTTTAAATAGACGATTTCTAAGAACTTTTCCCCTTTTTTAACAAAACAGTCTCGCCTCAAGATCTATTGAGTAGCTTTAGCTTTCTTCACATGCTTTTCATTAGCAGACGAGGTTTTCGAAGTAGTCGTTGGACAGTAAATGTCATGTTTAAATGTACTTTTTTTCCTAAGGGCATTAAGAACTACTTATGTTGGTTAAAAATAATCTTGCCTCGAGATCCAATTGATAGAGATTTCCACAATCTTGATCAGCAGAAGAGTGATGTTTAAAATATCTGCTTATTACTGAATGTTAAAAGTACTTGCTGCGCTAGAGAAAAGGATCCTGTCATCAGCATGCCACTGTTAGCACGCTGCCATGCATATTATAACAACTAGGATGTTGGAGTGCTTATATTTATCATTATGGAGCGCTCTCACTGAGAACAGAGACAACATCCAGGTGCCCTCGTCTTGCCTCAGCAGAGAAGATGTTTGAGGCAAGAACATCGTGTGCAACTTGCCTCAGGAAAATCGTCCTTTGGGATTTAACTTTCCAGTTCCTTCAAAGTGACCTTATAGTCTTTTAGCCTGTAGCTACTTTCTGCAGTCACCTTGCTGTTTCATGCCAACTCCACTGGAACTCACCTCACGCTCGGCAACCCCCAGCTCTGCTGCACCAGCTCCAACCTCTTTTCCTTTCCCCTGGGTGTTGGAGCGCTCCCCAGACTGCTCTCCCCTGTACTCTACCCTTTGCATTTTTATTTGCAGCTTTATTTCTACCTTTTACAGAAAGGTTGTGCTTGCAGACAGCTTTTAACATTCAGCCTGAAAACAGTAATGTTAAAATTCTAAAATACTCTGTGCACCTCATATAAACAAGGTTCAAGGTTTTTATTTTTGTCATACGAACATAGCTACAGTGTAGTTATGATGATGAACATCTTAGGTCACAGGCTCTTCCAACAGTGCAACACAATAAAATAGGTAAACAGAAAAATATAGTGCAAGTAAATAGTAAATAGTAATATAAAAAGGAAAAATAGTTTAAAAAAGTGAAATAGTGCAATAAGAGTCTATATGCAAGTTATTGGAATATGATATACTGTATTAGATAAATAGAGAAATAATTTCTAAATAGCAGCCAGATGAATGTTATGGATTTTGTTTCAACAGTTCAGGTGTTTAACAGTCTTATTGCCTGTGGGATGAAACTGTCCCTGAGTCTGGTGGTAAACATTTCACATGAGAGTTATACATAGCTTTCTCTTATTTTAGGTTCCAACTAGATGTTAAAAGAGAGAATACAGCGGCAAGGTTCTTGGAGAGGAAGTTTGTTTTTCTTTTCTTTCAAAGACAAGTCATTATGGTTAATGCCAGTCAAGTCATCTGTAATCCAGAAGTTCATTAAGAACAATTACGCCAACCATTCAGCTCTGACACAGATACAATAGCCATTTATTGGCTGACTTGTTTCACTTTTTTTCAGTAGACCACCATCCTCGCCTCTGTCTCGCTGAAGCAATTAAAGGCATTTTCAGAATCAGTACATTCCCTTTCGCTCCATGGTATCTGACCTGCTCATTTCCCAGAAAAAGTTAAAGACCCACCGTTCACAGGGCACAGTGAGGGCTATATTTTAGAAAAAATGGTTATGCAAGTAAAGTCTGCAAAATGGGACCTTATTTCCATTTATTTGACACACTTCAAATTGAAAAGAGCTAAGCTCAAAATAAAGTTTGATCTTTCAAAAAGTTCCCCTTTCGTGTATTCAAAGATGTATTCATTCATAACTGAATTTAAGGCTTTAACTAAAAACGTTCTTGGTTTTTATATAAAATCTAGTAGTAGAGGATAAGAAACATCTTTTCAACAGATTCCAATTTAAATTCTCTCATCAGCCTGAGAGCTCATGTCTGGATTGTGGTAGTTCAGAGGGGCCGGGCTTTTAAGAAGGAAAAGCCCTCAGGTTTTTTCATCTCTCTCAGAAAGCACACACATTCATACAAATGTGAACACAGCTGGCACATGAAACACTCACACTGCATACAGTTACAACATGGTATGGCTTACAATGTGCATGTTTTAAATAAAGCATGTTTCAGTGGTGAATATGGCCTATACTGAGTCAATGGTGGATGAAATTGTATTCTCTGGCTAAATCATTGTTTTCAAGCTAAGACTTGTTTGAAAAGCTGAAGTCCTAGTTTGTCAACACTGATTCAACTTGAGCAGTGAACTGGGACTGAGATGAAAATGTGATTTATTTTCCTTTTGTCTATGAGGATTAGAGATAAAAAGGCATTTAAGATTACAGGAGAGGAGAAAAACTAGTAGCTCTGAACTGTCAGGTGGTTATAAAACATTAAAGAGCACTGTCATCCCACAAGTGTATTCCCCACCTGCCAACATACATTTGCATTCAAAAAACATACACAGGCTATACATATTAAATATCTGTGATGCAGGGAAGAAAAAGGCACATAAACATACATTTGAATCAATGCAGCATCACATGGAAAGGCTCTGTTGTTTATAATATGGTTTGCAATGTAAACAAAAAAAAGGTGTTATCATGTTTTTTAAAGGTATTTCTTGACATTTTTGGAAATGTGGATTTTTGCATTCTTGCCGATAGTTAGGTGAAAAGATTATTACTTTTTTTTTTTTTTTTTCTTCTTAATATGATGAAGTGTTCCTTGTTTGTCCGGAGTAAGGCCATCTGTCTTCACTTCGATTATTTATACTCAGAGGAACAGTTTCTTGTCTGATCGTAATATTGAACAGACTTATATGAGAGTGGTACAAGTTGGCATAAAACTCTTTGCAATGATTCATAAACGTTGACTACAGTATTAATTCATTAATCTTGAATGTAGCGGCACTTTCAGGCACTTAGCTTCATCCTTATAGAAACCTCACCTACAGCCCATGATGAAAAATGAGCTAAAGGTTTTGCAATATACTAGATATAATATCTCTGGTGAGCATCTGAATGTCCAGCTAGCATGCCTGCAAGTATAAGAAAAGAATAGCACATTCACCCAGAAACATCGTCTTGGACATATCATAATCCATTTGACAGACAAGGATTATGTTACAATGCAGTACGTAAAGGTACAGTGTAAACTCTTCACTCTGGCAGTTACCTCAGACAGTAGGCTATCTGCTGTCATGTGTTTGTGACCGGCTCTTTCTGATGGATGATGAGACACACAGTTTTCAGCTACAGCTGTCATGTCATTGCGATAGCGATGCTAACACTGGTTTGTCAGTCCTGGGTTGAAATCGCTTGTTTAGAGGTTAAGGTTCCTGTGGCAGAGTGGACTTATTTCTTCTTCTGCTGCTTAGATGAAATCTGCAGGCTTTTTGAACACTGTGGGGGACAAGTCAATAATGTAACTGAATCTCCTGTGTGTGTGGGTCGAACCCTTCTTTTTATTTTTTGTTTTTTACCTCCCTTTATCTTTCATTACAAAAATGGAAAAGGGAATGAAAAGGCCTGTCACAGCTGCAGCTGTCAGTCCAGTAAAAGGAAGAAGAACAAGTGAGGAAAGGCTGAAAGAGGCAATGGAATAAGAGAGAATCTAAATGTAATAATCAGAATTAAACATTGCAGAGATTTCATGATTGATTCATTTTTAGTTGGAGTTCAAATACAAAAGATAACTTGGTATATGAACTAATCATTTCTTAGACTTATCTTTTCACTGACAGTTGCTGTGATTGATTGGTTGACAACCCAAAGACAGTTACGTTTTTACTTCCCACGCATTTGTATTGTTGCTTGTGACTGGAATTTTGTCTTACATAAATGAAAGGAAACATGGGTTCATATTATGTAAGCTGTGAGAACAAAACACTACATTTATGCTTTTACAGCTTTATCTTGGAGGCATTGGATCAAACCTTATGACAAAATGTTTCTGTTTTTCAGTTTTGAGATAATTTCTTTAAAACGAATGATAGATATTAAGCATGGCTCGCCATTAGCATTGTCAGACTACCAATCGACCGTTAAAATAAAATGGTTGCAGCCGATTCGGAGATACTGTCTTTTTTATTCCAGTCATCTTGTCAAAACATGGAATACACATGACCCACAATGCAACTTGACCACCGGCGGCAGCAACTTGACAATCTTTTTTCACATTGTAATACACATTGACCACAGCCACTTTCAAACATGACCTTTACTTTGATGTCAACTACACCTCTGTAATGTTCTTGACTGAATCTTGCACAGTTGTAGTGATATCTCGATCCCACAATCTGTCCGCAGACATATAAAAACGTTGTGAGGTACTCAAAACTGCTCCTTGGGTCGCGTTCTGCCACGTCACCAATCCAGAGACGACTTGTGATGGTTAAGCTGTGTCTGCTTTGCTGATGTGAAATATAAAAATGTATTGAGGTGTGTACAGCCATAGAAATAAAGCATGACAATAAGAGTATTATTGGTTTATCTTCTAAAGAACTATCTGTTCCGAAAACTAGAGGATCATGAGGGCTTAAAAAAAAGTCTGCTCTCTGACTTTCATCCTGCTTTCATCCGCTGCGTTGCATTACAGATAAAATACTGAAAAGCCTCTGAAATTAAATAACGCTCCTTCCCTCTGTCAGTCAGTATTCTGACCCCTCTCTTCTATCTAAGACCGACTTTTCTCTCTCTCTATCCTTTTCACATTTCTTCATACTATCTCCTTTTCTGCATTCTCTCTCAGCCTGGGCTCTCTTCCTCTCTGCTGGTGAGGTATTCAGGTCAGAAAATGAGCCAGCTGCCCGGACTAATCTAGGGAATACAGGCGGCTGGAGACCGAGACAGAGGTTGACAGAAAGGCCAGCTTTTCCACATCGATAAAAGGCTGTGCTTGGGCCTCAAATCAGATAACATCTAACTTGACCTATAAATGTACTCGAGCTCCAAAGAAAAAGAAACGCAGCTTCATGGGCGGCTCAAAGTTCAAAATAGCCTCGCAGTAGAAGACATTTGAATTTAACACCAGGACCTGAGATTGATGGAAAAGATGATGCTGTGTTTTGGCAGTTTTGAAGAAAGAAGAAAGAAACCATCAACAGCGGAATAATACTTTAAAGCATTTCACATCAATCATCCGCCTGTAAATAAACAGCTTTTTGAATGGGTAATTACATAATTGCATGTTACTGTACGTGTGGGAGTTGTTAATTCATCCTTTTATGCCTGCAATAAACTTGCTTTGGGCTCTGCTTCGAGGCTCAAGGCACAGATTCAGAAATGTAAAAAGTGATTTCTGCCAGGTATGGATTCGCTTAATTAGAAATTACTGGGGTATTTAAAAAATGTGCCGAAAACCAGACTGCGCGTTTTGTCATGCCACAATAATTAGTCCCACTGTTACTTTGTGGAATTATAACAGGTATGGACATAACTCAACCTTTTTATCTGGCCATGGTTGCATGGCAGCCATTTACAAAGAAAGAACATTGGGAATTAATTATTTATCTGGCAAAGTTAGACTGTCAGAAAATGATTTGAGGATTGCTGGTGGTCTTTTGGTAGAGCAATGTCCTGATGTCTGTATTGATTTCTGTCAAAAAGTTTAATGATGAGGGTGGGAAAAAACATATTTCCTTAAATAGTAACATGCAATCATTTATTTAATACAATCGTGCATTTTATATTTACTGTAGCTTTTTTATGACAATGTAGGATGCTTTCTGGAACTTTTAGAGGAACAAAGGGAAGTTATGTTATTAATACGTGCTAATTAATATGCTACCAAGTTTCTTGCATGGATAAAGGCTTGTAGTCATGTTGAAATGTTTGTTATACTAAAATACAAGTGAAAATATCGTTATGTATATTTTTTCATTCAAAACACTCAAGTTTTTTACGGCACAACTTTTAACAATCATAAGCCCATTGGTTGCCTTAGTCCAATCTTTATTGACAGATTGGCAATTTATTAACCCTTGAAATATTTATAGAGAAAATAGACAAACTCCACTGTAGACTTTGTTGTGAGTTTTGAGTGACACATCTGCTCCAGTGTAGGTCTGAAAAACAAGATTTATTTTAATTCCTGAAGGAGCTTTCTGAGGGAGAAGCAGCGATGAAGTATTTATTGGATCTGCCACTGGACAGCGTAGGATGGTGAGATGGTTCGGTCGGTTGCTCAGCAGAGATGTTGCAGCCCACCACTGATGGCAGGAGTCCTATCCCAAGAGCTATTCCAAGTGTCTGTAAAGAGGATGGAGAGCAACATAACAGGAGGACATTCAGGCACAGGAATGCCATCAAGTGTGTATTTCACAAACTCCAGATAAGAATTCTTCAATTGTGTTACAGATGGGAAAACATATTCTACTTATACAGCATAATAGTCGACCCAGGGTTAACAACATTTATTATTGAGATATTTCATTTATTATTCCTTCCTATAAGAGGAATTCTACATAAAGGTACAATCATCTGTTGTTAAGATAATGTTTCGTAGTAAAGAGATCTTGTGATGTGAGGGTCTGACTTTAAATTAATTGCATCTGAATAATTAATGAAATATTTTCTTCTCCTTTCGGGAGTTTTTTCATGAGAAAAGGATATCAGGGTTAATGTCTCCTTTCACAATGTCTATTCATTGATTAAAGAGAACTCATTAAAGCTGCCATGTATTTGTCTTGTTGCAGCCCCAGGTGTTCAATCTCTTAGTGTGAGTAGTAAGTCAATGTGGCTGTATAAGGCATCTATCTGAAGGTAACAATTATAAGGACATGTCTTTTTGCAGTTTAGTAGCCCATCCCCTCCAAAAAATAAACAAATAAAGGAATACAAATTATGTTTACATTCTTTGGGAATATTACTTGATTTGCTTTATTTACCAACTCTGTGTGCACAGACTTTGAAAACATCTTCTTCAAATATTTAAAAAAATAATTAATTAAATAAAGAAGATTGCCATGCCTCATTCCATTTGGGTTCAACTGTGGTTCATCAGCTATAAACTGGATAGATCACCGGCTGTAACAGACAACCTCTGGGAGGTGTGTGTGTGTGTGTGTGTGTGTGTGTGTGTGTGTGTGTGTGTGTGTGTGTGTGTGTGTGTGTGTGTGTGTGTTTGTGTGTGTGTGTGTGTCTTTCCTACACCCTCCACGTTTCTCTGTCTCCCCCCCACACTTGAAGATGTTGCATTGTCTGTGCCAGGAGCTCCGTGATTAACATTGTTGTGAGCCGCAGGAGTTGTTATGGAAGCCATCTTGCCTGTTTGCTCATTAATCTGTCTTTGTGTCTCTGTATCTGTGACCTGTGCATGCAGCTCGCCTTCTCACGTCACTGTATGGAAACATTTGCATGTGCGTACAAAGGTATATTCAGTTTCAGTCTCTTTCTCTGTTGTTATGGTGGCTGACATTATTATTATTTTTCCAAACCCATCACCTACCTGAACTAACAGGCGGGTATATTTCACAATAGGGGTTCATAAGGTTAATCTGCCTCTCCATGGTGACCGCCCATTTCCTTTACCTGCCATGTGTTTGCTAATTGCGGAGGCCTGTTGACCTTTAGTCACCTTTAATATCCTGGCCTTTTCCTGTCCAGCACCCCACAGTAGCCCAAAGAGCAGAATATGAAAGGCTTATTGTGTCAAGGCAATGTAAAACTTCATCACACAGTGCAACTTGAATGCAGCATTTCAGTTGCCTTGAAGCTCTATAAATCATCGCAACATACTCTGCAGAATGATAATACCATTAGATAGATTAGATGATATCTGTTCATCAGTCATTTTTTTTTCAAAATGAGATTTTAACTGATTCCTTGATGATTGATTGACTGTAGCGTTCTTTAATTCTTCATCAAAAATCCCTCTCTTCTAACCCACATGCTTCTTTTCTGCATCCAAACGCTATCTGCTTTAAACATCAGTTTTCTTCTCCTCTCCTCTTGCTTCAAAGATTTATGAACATCATTATGAGTCTCCTCCCCGACTGTGGAAAGTACATGAGACAAGTCTAAACTGCTCTATCATAGAGCTATTTGAAGGAAGAGAAAGAGGGGAAGGAGGGACAAAGTGTTCCCAGAGAGTACTCGCTGAATATTTACTTGGAGATTTGGAACTTTTAATGGAATGTATTTCAAAGGATAGCGGGTCCAAGTTGATTGTAAATGCAGCTGAAGAAAAACTTTTCTTTGAAAGTATTTTAAAAAGTGTCACAGACTGAAATTGGACTGAAGAGATGAGAAAGCTCTGAGCAAAATATCCTCTTTATAAAAGTGCGAATACAATCTTATCAATGTATGAGAAGAAACTCCAATTAGGAGACTTTGGTCCAACTTCTTGGACACCTTCTAATTTGAAAGAAATAGAAGGGCACTATTTTTGATGAGTGATTTCATATTGAAAATGGAAAATCAAATAATGATGTATTGGCTGAAAGAAATATTTAAACTTTAAATACAGTGAAGGATTACATTTTAAGGATTGCCAGAAGAAGGTAAGAAAATAATCCAGCAGCAGAGTCACCCCCCTGGGCTGCTGCTCTGTTCTGTGCTGCCATTCTCTCAGGCGGATGCCACTCGGACTGAAAACATAACGAATGACTGGTTTTGCAAAACAAGCCACCAAGTTTTTCCTTGGTGTTGAGGCATCGTTGTCATCTGTCAAATAAAAATATTTCGCCTCCAAAATGTTTGGCTGTAGGGTCTCGCAAACATCTGAAATTCACACCGCACTTCAACGGCTCCAGATTTGCGCTTCTGGGTTTATTTGATTCTTGCTGAATGATTTTCAGACATAGAGAACTATAATATCTTTCAGTGAAAAACTGGTACGAGTGAGTTCTGCTTTGCTCAAAGATTACCAGAGAGATTTACTCACTTCTGAATTCTACCCCCGCAGCTATTGATCACATGTTCAGTAGTTCAGCCTGCCAACCACGCTTTTCTTGCTTGGTTAACCTTCAGTCCAATCTGTAGCTTTCTTGTAGAATCAGCAAATACTCTGTGCTTTTCCAAATACTCCCTGATGTTTACTCTTTCTCACCCTGCCCCGGGGTTGTACATTGCATAGCTGGCATAAAGGTTTCTAGTAAACTCACAGCATGATGACTTTGCGTTATACTTCACACCTTCATGTAGTAGATGTCTAGATGACACATGGCAGAGGTTGCTAATGTGTCTGAGGCTCATGCATGTTTTAAACAAAGGTTTTGAAGGACCTCTGCTGCTCCAGCTTCATGCATAAAACATATTTCTTGGTTTTTGTGGAAAATCAGTTGGCTGTGCATGTACACACACTGAGGAGAGGGAAAAGAACAACATAATATTTGAAACAATCTTTGAGCATTACTTATTCATTTGTATTTTGAATGCCGCCTTAAAGGAATGAGTATACACAGGTGACACTGATCTGGGTATTTTCTTAGCATATTTGTTTTGAACACAGCTATGATTCACAGCTTCCCTGAGAGTTTGGGAGATTAATTTAATTAACTAGATTGATTACTTCAGTTTATGTTGCGAGGGCGGTTTTATTTATCCTTCAGTAAGTCTCGTTGAGCGTCTCCCTGGAGACAAATATTTCACTCGTTCTGGATGAAATATATTTATGCAGTAGTTTTTGTGCAGTATAAATAATTTCATTACAATTTCAATGGAGCCTGCATGTTCTTTTCATTTCATTACCACTCGATGCTGTGCCTTATCAGTAAGGGAAAGGATTTGAAACCACTGTCTTACACAAGGCAAGAAGTCTAGAATATTCATGTAGCTTCTTGAATCATTCATGTTCCGTGTTTGCGATCATGTATGATGAGTTAGCAAAGGTGTTTTTATGAGTGTGTGGATTTGTATACAGGAGGCCTATAGACCACACTAAAAATGCTCGTCTGGACGCACAGACAGAGTGCAGTTTAAGTGTCTCTGTGTGAGACGCCTGTCAGATTGCATAATGTGCTTGTTATTCAAAAAGTCAACTCGTTGTGGACAGCACTCTGTCTCATGTTCAGAACGACTGCATCATTTATATTCTGTATCCTCTCTTCCTAGTCTACTACAACTCTTAGTATAAGCCTACAGAAAGCAAGAAAGTAGCATTTTAAGGTGTGCTGATTTATTGGTATTTGGGTTCACAGTAACTCAGGATAAAGGAAGAATTTGACATTTGAAATGTACTTAATTATTTGACATCTTTCAATAATATCAACGATATGTTTTAAAAAAGTTGGCAGACTTAACACCATCTACAGGAGTTGTATTTCTCTTTTCCAAAATACACAGATGGGAAGTGACTGAACTGCAATTCATTCTCAAACATTCCCACAGGACTTTTTTCCTAATTAAAGCAGCTGATATACATATATCTTTTGGGGTTGATATTTTTAAGTTGCTAAACATGTGTGATATATATGGTGGAGTTGCACCATATTGCCCTTCATCCTGACTTGGTAAACAGGCCCGTATGACTCAGTCTCAGGGGGATGAATTTGTTTAGTGCAGAACGAGTGGAGAAGTGACAGTCCTCTTCCCGAGAGGTTAAGTGCATCCTGACCTTTTGGTTTCCCTGCTCCAGACAGCCTAACATTTTCTGAAGTGGTCCCCCAGCCAGGCTGACACCAAGTGATACTACTTTTGGCTCCCCTTTTGTGCAGTTATTTGGCATTTTAGTCTTTATTTGATTTGAGTTCACAGAGGAGAAAGAGACATGAAGCCTGATTTAAACCCAAGATGAACCATTTGCTTGACGTTTGCTTAATCAACTCAGCTGTAAAGATGATTCTATTGTGTCTTTTGCAGATATTCCTTTTTTGTTTGTTCTGAATGTGCTAGCTAGTTAAGACACCTTTGCACGCCTCAGTTCCCGAAGGCATTGATCAATAGCTGATGGGCTAATTGTGGTATCTTTTAATGATGTATCCTGAATAATTACATTTTCTTTGTTTAACACTATTAAATGTGACCAGCCTTTAAATTAAAAGAGAACATTCGTTTGGTAACACTGCAAGGGTAATGTGACCTCTTTTCACAGAGCTTGATATATTCACGGTGTAATTAAATTGGTTACATTAGCCGTTAGCTTCCATGTCTATGGATTATTTATTTAAAGCTGTCGCTGGTATGCTAAGGAAAAGTATGAATGTCTTTGCCCTTTCTTTTTTCTGTGGAACTTCTTAGCCGTGCGCAACTGAGTGACAACTCTGACCGAAGGCGGATGTATTTCACATTGCAAACTATTACAATGAATCCTAAAAATTATGTTATGTGACATATATTTCACATCCATTTTCACCCAATGTTGAGATAAGTTTCTGTACTTCATTGATGAAAATAAAACTTACGACATGTATACTACCATCTGTATATCTAATAACAAATATATATATATATATATATATATCTATATCTATATCTATATATATCTATATCTATCTATATATATATGTGTAAATACTATGTAAAAAATATAATGTTATGCTAGGAAAATCAACCAATACTTTTGACATCTAAAATGTCATCTATAACATATGTAATGCTCTATACTGTTCAATATACTGGGCCAGTGATTCAACTGCAGCCATGGTTGAAAAAGTATACAAACAAATTGCACATTAATAATTCATTTATTTTATAATTTAATAATCAGACTGAATTGAGTCTAATGCAGCATTGACCACATCTCCACTGGTTCATTCAGCCAGTCATTTCCAGACCAGTGGGAGACACTGAGAGCAATGGTCGTGGTATCACAGAGATGTATGGTGTGTGTATGCATGTGTATATAGATGTATAGTGTACAGCTGGCACTCTGAGAGCCAGACATGAAGAATTGATGGCAGAAACCATTAGGTCACTCTGTGCTCTGCTCTGGACGTGGTAAAGGTGGACTCTGAAGTGCATCAGTGGGCTGAGTCAATTTAAGTGACTCAGACTAAACTAAATCTCTTGTCCAAACTGAGAAAACATGTTATAGTTCTTTAAGTGACTTTATTCTTTCTGTGGGATTGATCAAATAAACTTTTAATACATTCCTTGGCTCATATGAGCGGCACATCGCCAGCCCCTTGAACTCCTGGCACGCAAAAACATGCAAAGGTTATCCAACTTGCTCTGTTTAACGCCTGATTTCTCTCCTTTTTTCTATATTTCTGAGTCTCGACTTTAATATTTAAAGTGTACCTTATAGATAATCAGGGATGTAAATAAGATATTTGCGACAAATGAATGATTAAATTGACCTGCAGCACATTTTAGTAGCATTCCAGTCACATATTTTTCAGCTCTCTTGTTACTCCTACTCTCAGGCGTAATTTATGATTTAAGGTTAGGGAGTTGTCTTTCTGTTAAGTTTCTGTCCTTATTTCCATTCCACTCACATTCACTTTTTTTTTAACACTGTCTCTGTAGTACTTATTTCTGATTGCAATTCCCTGTGCCTGTCACACATACAAAATGAACCATGGCTTTCATGTGACCTCAACATGTTATGGGAAATCTGTCCTGTGTGTGACCCACCATAAAAACCCAGACACTACATTTCTCATCTCGTCTGACATTTATTGTAAAAATAGCTTTGAATTTACACCCCTCCTGTCCTTTCTGTCACTTGGAATAAATGTTGCAAAAAGGTAATTTGACTTGTATTTTGCATTAAAGTGGCTGTCAGCAGTACATCTGATGGATTCAGCAACATGTTAAGCAGTCAATTATTCAGTTACTTTTCTGCTGCCTAGGCCTGAGAAAGAAAAGCCATCATGGTTTCTGGGGTGTTACATTTGTCTCTAACAAGGGAAACTCATATTTTGAATAGAGCCATTTAATATACAATAACTGAAATAATGTTTTAAAGTAAAAAAAAACATAATCTTTTTGTTAGAATTATTCTCTGGATTATTTAAACAAACGTTATCATTTCTCACAACTGTGTTTGGCATGTACATTTCATTTTAAGTGTGCATTTCTTTGTTTGCCATAAACGTGCGCACTAACTAAGCAGTGTGTTATTCATTAGCCAATCGGTGGCATTGATCAGTTTTTCATATGGAAGTAAGTAGAAGAGTCGCTAGGAAAACTGCTATTCGTATGATTTTATCCTGAAAACACTTCTGCAGAGGTTATACCATCTGCCGCTTTTACTGAACTGTAACACAGGTATTAACATTGAATAAACCAAACACATAAAATCGCAAAAATAGAGTCCAATGTTGCCTTCAGAAGCCGCCACTCTGATCCCTGTCCTCATAGCAGAGCACATCATTTCATAATGTTTTTGAATGGGTTTATTTGTTGCTATGGCATTGGCTGTTACTTAAAATTCAGAAGCAGAGTGGAAATGCTGTTTCCATTTCTGTCTCTGTAACGACGAGACAAGCCTCACTTGTAAAAGTATAAATGTCAGACACTTGACAAGCCTCCCTTCTTCAAACACGCATATATTACAGTAAAGTAACTACCTGTACACATACAGTACACACACACACCCACCCACACACACACATACATACACACACCACTTTCAAATATAATTGCATACTGAACATGGCAACATATACTGAATCTCTGGAGTTTTGCAGTCTTTTCTAAGTGCTTTACTGTACCACAGAGACATTTCATGGGAGCAGCAGCACACAGAATGACACAGAGATTAAGACAACATATATTTCATGGCTTTTCATTTCCGCTGGATTAAATCCAGTCCTTCTGAGTTCCCTCATCCCACCAATCCTTGTTTTTGATCTCTGCCTTTGTCAAAGAAAATAACACAAGTGTCCCATTGACATTTAAATGGCCTTGAAATCCTCTTTCTTTGTCTTTGAAGAAGAGTTCCAACATTCTTCGGGATCAAGATTTCCTTTTTTTTTGGCATGCATGATTAAGCCTATATGGATGATATGCTTTAGGTCTCTAAAGAGCTATGGCACAGAGCTGTTTGATATATAAAAAAAAACAAGATGGGACATTTACGTGTACACAGTACTTCTATTATAATTATTATGTTGTTTGCTTTTTCTCTTTTACACTCTTTAAAAGTTTGAATCAGTTTCTTTCAGTGGAAGCGTCTGCATTTCATGAGTTTCTGGAAAGCTTGTTTGAATTCATCGTTGAATACGGTGTAGATAACAGGATTGATGAGGGAGTTCAGGTATCCCAGCCAGGTAAATACATCAAAGAGCACTGGATCAAACCAGCACTCTTTACATATGGCCGTGACGAGTGTGCCCACAAAGAACGGGAGCCAACAAACAATGAAAGCGCCCAGGATGATGCCCAGTGTCTTGGTCGCTTTCCTCTCCCGAGCCGCACACAGGCGTTTCCTCTCCAGCACGCTGTCTGCCAGCTTCACTTTCACGCTGTTCATGAACAGAGGTGATCCTCCCCCACCTCCCACATTGCCAGAGTGTAGGTGGGCTTCCTGGTTGGAGGAAGAATTTAGAGAACAGAGAGAGGAGCCTGCAGAGGTCTGGATGAGCTGTGCTGTGGTGAAACGCTTCCCAGAAGACGACGGCGTTTTAAAGATGCGGGAACGGGCGGCTACATAGATCCGTCCGTAGAGGATGATGAGAAGCACCGTGGGGACGTAGAAGGCGCCGAAGGTGGAGTATAGGGTGTAAGAGATCTGATCTGTATTCACCAAGCACTCTGTGAGCTCCTCGTGGGCTTTGGACTGCCGCCAGAAAAGTGGAGGCATGGAAATAGATATGGAGATCACCCACACTACCCCGACCATGACCGCTGCCCGGCGCATGGTGCGGCGTTTTGTGTACTCCAGTGCGTCTGTGATGGCCCAGTAGCGGTCCAATGCAATCACACACAGGTGCAAGATGGAGGCCGTGCAGAAGGTGATGTCAGACGACAGCCAGATGTCACAAACAATCTGCCCCAGCGACCACGTCTTGCTCACAGTGTAGACGATGCTGATCGGCATTACTAAAATAGACACCAGCAGGTCTGTGACGGCCAGGGAGCCGATCAGGAAGTTGGCAGGTGTGTGGAGCTTCCTGGTCAGATAGATGGTGGCGATGACGAAGGCGTTTGAAAGCACGGTAGCCAAGGTGACGAGGGCTAATACGGCAGAGAGGGAGATCTGGAAACCGAGAATTGTTGCCTCACTCCAGGGTGGAGCTGTAATGGTGTCAGGGTTTTCTGTGGAGTTGCTGGTAAAGTAGTCCAGTGAGCTGTTATCCAGCTCCATCTCGCCTCCGCTTCTTTTAAACCCTCTTTTTTTCCAAGGTTTTAAACCAGCCTAATTACATCAGTTCAGGCATGGCGCTTAAAAGTACAGTGGCGTGGCATTTTTGGTTTGGGCTGAAGAAAAATGCTTAAGCTTGTCTTTTATGCGTCTTATTTCACATTGCAATATCCCTCGTATTGCTATTTTATATCAACCATATGACAATCATCTAGTTCCATTCACAACTAATGCTTCCGTAGTTTAAGCCGGCTAATATGTCCATTTAGTCTCTCTCATATTGATTCGCCTCACTGGTGTAGCTGCTGGAGAGAGGAATCCTAATTTGTATTCAGCTCCTGTCAGGCTGGCACTCCTTTTCTCTCTTCCCAACGCTCTTATCTCATCTCCAGCTAGTAGCCAGCCAGCAACAACACCTTCAGACCAAACCTTCCTATCTATCAAATGCTTTAATAGACTCCTCCTTTTCAATAACGCTATGCTGGGAGCTGCATGTAGGAAGATGATGACGAAAGATACACTAGGCTTGCTTGTTGTCTCTCTTCTTATCTGTTCCCTGTCCACGTGAAGCCTTCCAAATTGAGATTTGTGCTGAAACTTGGCTAGTGTCTTGGATGATATTAGAAAGCCAGAACATTACAGTTACATGATGCAGAGGAGGACAAACATCCAGGAATCCTTTGGTTGATTTTTAATCATCTCGTAGCTTTTGGTCGTTGTATAGAAGCCGATCAGCAAAGCCTTTTTTTCCAGGTACTGGGTGTGTGAAAGCTTTCCCTCTTCACTTTCAGAAAGCCTTTCAGAAGCAGCGTCCATACAGCGAGGAAGGATTTGTCATGGAGCTTTTCTCTGCAGCACGTTCATCCTATAGGTGAGATAAATAAGAGAAGAGCAAAATAGAAAAGAGAAGATTAGTTCTATTGAGCTTTACCATCATCCCCTCCCCCGTGCTGGATACAGGCATCCACAAACTATCCTACTACATACAACATGGGACACATAAGGGGAAATAAAGGAACATGAACAATGGAAACTCAACAGCGACCTGTAAACAGAGCATTATGACTTGATACAGGGACTTAACACCCACTCACTTCCAGCTGTTTTGTAGATTTATCACATTACACCAAAGTTACACAGTCTATACTAAAATGATTATTTGAGATTGTTGCCAGAACGACTACTTTCCCTAATTGACAGTTCCCAGAAAAATGAAAAGCATGTTGGTTGACTAGTTCATCATTTCTTCTCTGCTCCATCTCTGTCCGACTTCCTCTGGATTTAATTTGGATGGACTGGAAATAAATATGTAAGAACAAAAATTGAATATTTTTTGTTGAAAGCACACAAATCTCATTAACCAAGAAAACCGTCTTTCTCATTTGGATGAACTTTTGGACTTGTGATTGATAAACTCGACTTCCTTCACATTTACTGTTAATGATGCTCAGGAAATACAAAGACGCTGACCATATTGCCTCCAGGTAACAGAAGCTGACTTACTTTCAAGTTATAATGAAAGAGATAAGAGCTGAAATGTGGAAATGGGGTATGGTGTCCCAGTGGGCATAAGGACTGTTAATCACAGTAGAAGGCATTCCCTTTCCTCCAGCTTTCCATATGTTCGGTTTGCTTTAATGTATTATTGAAGAGCAGCAGAATGGATAATAACCACTTGTAATTCAGAGGAAGAGTAAAAAAAAAAAAAAACGTAATTCAATTACACTACTATAGGATAAGTTTTGTAACCCCATGTCGCTGTAGTCACTGTAATCTGTAAAATAGGAATAGATTAGGGAGTGTAATGTGATTATTGGAATACGATTTGTATGAGTGTTCATAGGACTGCCTTTTGTTTCACATCCACAGAGTAATGTTGAGGAACAAAGCTCTGCCACAAACATAAACAAATGTTTGCTTTTACACAGTCAACACATCCTTCTGTTGGCACATTACGAGTGTGACAACTGATTTCCGAGTGCATGCTTGTTCCCGATACAACTCTGCAAATCACCTGCATTAATAAAGTGTTGATAGGCAGCCTTCCCTTGTGGGGGATTATCGTGCTTCGTGACAATAAATATGCTTAGTAAATAATAGAGAATAAATGAGAAATCAGTTTAGCGCATTCTATTACTGGCTCTCAGGTGAGCATTCAAATGATTACAAACTGCAGTACACGTACAAAGAAACGGGCACAGAATACTGATGGTACGCATCCAGGCGAAAATGTGCAGCGTACTGGAACATCCACACAAACAGTGGTCTAACTTATAACTGCGATATAAAGTTAACTAATGCTGCACAACAGGCATGGCACTTTATCATTTCATTTTAATGGCTTTACCATCACAGTGTCAGTAAACCAGTGCTGCTTCCTAAACTATATGCATTGGTCCTACTCTGCTCTGTAAAAGTAAAGTATAGGTTGAATGCCTTCTTCCCTCGTTCACAACCATTTTAAAGCAAAGGAATATGTTCTGTCAAGCTCAAACTATGGAGGAGCAGTGGTTTTTAGAGTTATTTATTTGCATTGTAAGGCAAGTTTATTTATATAGCACTTTTCAACACAAGGCAATTCAAAGTGCTTTACAAAAATGAAAGACATTAAGAAAATGGCATTAGAAAACAGTCATTAAAAAGCAAAGATAATAAAATAAACATTAAAAGAAAAAATACATGAATAAAAGTTACAGTGCTGTGTAAGATATGAATAGTTCAATTAAAAGCAGCGGCAAAAAGAAAAGTCTTTAGTCTGGATTTAAAAGTAGTCAGAGTTGCAGCGGACCTGCAGGTTTCTGGGAGTTTGTTCCAGATATTTGGAGCATAATAACTGAACGCTGCTTTACCATGTTTAGTTCTGACTCTGGGGACAGAAAGCTGACCAGTCCCTGAAGACCTGAGAGATCTGGATGGTTCATAATTTAGCAGGAGGTCAGAAATGCATTTTGGTCCTAAACCATTCAATGCTTTATAAATCAGCAGCAATATTTTGAAATCAAGTCTTTGACACACAGGAAGCCAGTGTAAAGACTTCCGAACAGGAAGTGATGTTATCCACTTTCTTAGTGTTAGTGAGGAACCAGTGTAAAGACTTCAGAACAGGAAGTGATGTTATCCACTTTCTTAGTGTTAGTGAGGACTCGAGCAGCGGTGTTCTGAATTAGCTGAAGCTTTCTAATAGATTTTTTAGTGAGACCTGTGAAGACACCATTACAGTCGAGTCTACTGAAGATAAAAGCATGGACAAGTTTTGTATAGAAATATTAATTGAAAATATTGAAGACAAAGCTCTGGTTTGTAGCTATTTATAGCTGCCTAGACTACAACTCAACAGTTAATCCATTTACATTGTTATCACTGAGCCATTTGTGTTTAGCAGTCCAATATCAGAATTAGAACTAAGTTGTCCAATCATAAGTGAAAGTGTGACGGGTACATGCAAGAGTTTGGCATGATTTGCTAATGCTAATTTGAGAGCAAAAATTAGGCTTTTTCTTTGAAACCATGGACTATTAATTGTTGTAGAGTCTTGTCAAATAAACCCATCAATTCATACAACAGTATCTAATAGGCCAAAAGGTATTTTTTTAAAGTGATGTTCTTTCCCATCTACTGTCTGGGGACTACTCAAGCAGTAGAGGCAAAGATAGACCTTAGTATGAGTCACACAAACAGAAAATAGATACATAATTCCTCATAATGCAACTGAATTGCTTATATAATTGAACCTCCACGCTTGATTAATGCCTCCAATGTTCAGAAGTCTTAAGCCAAAATGTAGACAACCATGGTAATATCACTCTGATGAAGAAAGCTCCCTACAGAACCGCAGAAGACATTGAGTGTCACATTAAAACATTTCTCAGATCTCAACAAGAAACCTCAACGTGCAGATGTGTTAGAGATAACTGTCACTGACAGCGGGTGAAGATTACCCAGGCGTGACTAGCTTACAATCACGCCTCATCGCATCAGTGGAGAGGAGATTGATATATTGATATTGACACACTCCACACGGTGAGCTTAGTAAGAAGATCGTCGTGGGCAGCATTGACTTATTCATTCGGTTGTCTATGTAATATGACACACACACACACACACAGTATCATGTTTGATAGATGACTGGAAAGCTTATCTGTTTACACATCAAACAAGTCAAGGACAAGGCTTATCTCCTCTGGGTCTGGTTTACAGCACAATGAGGTAATGAGGTTCATAATGAATGGATGAGAGGAAAAAGATTTTCAATCAAGAGCAGGCCCTGCCTAAATTGGGCTGTATAATGTTTATGTGAAATATGTTGGCTTCTACATCTGGCTTTGAAATTGCAGATCTAATTCAGGGAGGCATCTCTCAGCCCAATTAAAGGAGACGTGCATTTATCTTCGTTTAAACAAGGGAAAAAGTTGGAACCACAAAGCATGATCACAATTATATAAAACACAAACATCTGATTGTTCTTGTGAGTCTTTCGAAGAGCATGACTGGAGAAGAAACACAGTGACGCAGCCCTGCCGAGTTAGCCTGCGTCACAAACCGTTCACTATATCCAATTCCTTCCTCTCAGGCTTGGGCCAAATCCAAGCAGATGCTGCAGTGTGTGTGCAGTGTTTTTATGTCGGGGTGAAACAGTAATACCCTCTGAACCCAGCCGGCCTGCAAACACTGCACGGCCCCACTGGAGATAGACTAATTGATTGAGCCCAGAGAAGGAGACATTGCCTCCTCTGCTCTCATGCAGCTAATATGGTGTTCACTCAAGCGTGCTGTAAATGGGTGTGGTTGTGTTTGTGTGTGTGTGAGGGGAATTTTACTTCAACATAAAGGGATGCTGGGGATTCATAATGGGGTAAATTAAAGAGGGCTTAGATAGCAGGAGTCATGGGAATAGACAATTGCAGCTTCATTTTGTAACCAGATGATAGGGGGTCAGCCAGGGGGTCATTTCCAATATTGAGTGCTTTGCCGACTTTCATTTCCCTCGTATTTTTTGCCTTTCACTGTTCAAACAATCTCAATCTTCTTGGTCGTCTTTGTTGGGGCTGTAGGCAGCCTGAAAAGTTTCAGTTTAAGTTTAGTTTTTCTGGATAATAAAATGTTTAATTAATGAATTCATAGTAATATTCTCCAAAATAAACGCTTGAATTGATTAAACATCAGTGAACTCTTTGTAGAAGTGTCATCAACGCATTTACTGTATGGATTCAGAGAAATGCAGACATTTCATAAATACTTCATTGTACACACACACACACACACACACACACACACTTTTTTCCATCCTATAGACAAGCTTGCTCTGCCAGGGTTGTTGGCTCACTTTGCTGATCATTACAGTCAGTATGCAGTCCATGATGCTGTTGTTCAACACAATGGAGTATTCATGGCACCATGCAGATACTGAATTATAGATAGCTGGGCGGCATCATGTGAAGGAAAGTGAAACTATAAAATATAGATTACTAGGAATGTAGGAACAGTCAACTCAGAAGTGATCTCTGTCAAAGTGCTGCCCAAAGGTTAAAGTGCAAACCATGAAAACAGACAGCGGAGAGATGGAAACCTCGTCAATATATACAATAAAACAGCAATTCCAGTACGCTATGCAGATTAATAGAGACACATTTCATGAATGGCTGTCATTTATACAGTGACATGTTGGCATGTCACGCTGCATTTCAGTAAATAGCAATGAAATCCAATTATGTCTCAAAGGCTCAATGATTTATCTTATCTCTGTTGTTTGCAGCTGCCTGGAGTGTTTTTTTCAGCCTGTGTGGGATGCACATGGCACAAGCATGCACATGTTTCACACATACTGTACATGCACTATTTGCACCACAATCCACCTGCACACATAATGAAACTATATGCAAACAGGAAATACAATGAATCCTCGACCGGCACTGGAGGACATTAAAGGGGCTTCACAGGTACATGCTAATTTATGGTGAATAAATAAATTGCAAGGAGGGAGCTAATGTTACCCAGCGACACATTCAAACCTCTCGGGACAAACTTCAGGACTCATTATAGAGGCTGGGAAGGATAATATCAGCTCTTCTCTAAGCTGATAGAATGGAAATAGATTGTAGAAAATAAGACAATTCAGCCTCTTGAGAAGTAAGGTTTTTGTGTTAACAAGGTTGCACAGCAGCAGGTTAAAATGGTTCAAAACACAACCCATCAATTTCTGCCTAAACTTTTTTCCACACATGAAAGCCTCCTACTGCTGAGGCAAAGTTCCAATCAGTGTTTTTTTACACCACTCCACTGCAATACACTCCTCACTGTGTGTTCATGATCCTTTGAAAGATGAACAGATTATCTGTCAGTGACGTGTGTGTGTGCGTGTGTGTGTGGAGAAGAACAAACAGGTGTCTGGTTTATATCTGCGGTAATGAAAAAAGAGCTTGCTATCAGAACATTGTTCGTGCTAACTATGTCATGTAACAAAACAAAAGATACGATTTCCCTCCTGAAACGTGTGATCTGTTTACAGAATCAACAATATGTGCATTGTTTGTGAGAGCTTTCAATTATTTTGAACCCTTAACATATTTCATCAATCGTTCCAATAACATACAAATATACCAGCTAATTTCCGTCCACCCATCAGGTCAAATACACTTAAAGTGGACCATTAACAAACCAATGTTTTCATGCCTGAAATATTTATTTCCCCAGTAAATCTTCACAGAAACTTACAGGCGCTGAAACGCTTTCAAAAAGCTTCAATAAGTAAACATCGTTCCTATTCTTGTAACGGAATTGAAAACATCTAACCTTATACTCAAGGTAATAACTAACAACACCACTTTTATGTTAACCATTTTATTACAGAATAACTAAGGCCGAAAGTAATACTTGCTGTAGTAGCAGTACAGTCTATCATGTACAAATGAAAACTATTCTCAAAACATTTTTCAATTCTTTGTAATTTTCCAGGACTTAAATACTAACCATGACATACAAAATGGATGTTTATTTTGTTCAAAGTTGTTGCAGGCTGAGTTGTTTCTGGCTTTCAAGTCCCGGCGCTCCCCATATTAATCCCATGTGCATGACAAGGTAATTATTCATTAGAAATGTTAACATTAAGCGCATTTCCCGAAAATTCTCGACTTCAAAGGCGTTCTGTTGTCGCTACCATGGCCGTGTTTGTCATAACTCTCCACCTTAGGTGAAGGAGACGGTTACAGTCGTTGCTGTCCTGCCAAAAAGACATTTTTATATGAAGACACTTACGGAAGACTGCTGAAGACAGACAGTGATGTAGAAGATAATTTTAGGGAGGCTGAGCAAATGTATGGGTCTGAAATAAACGTCAACAACTACCAATTAGTCCACATATTCAATAATTTTCGTAAGTGTGTATTAATAATTCTAACATGATCATTTGCTAAGTGTGAACTACTCACATAAAGTCATAGTGACTTGAGAATGTGTTAATGGTGAGCAACTGGAATTAATGATACCTCCTGCATTAAATCAGAATGAGCATGCATTACTTATTATTTGTCCTCTTACAACCAAAGTTGTACTGGCTTGATTTCCATGAAACTTAGAGGAAGGGTGAAGAAAGGGCCAAGGAAGAACCCACTAAATGTTGCATCCAATGTGAATCACGTTGCGGATACACCGATTACTTTTCCACCCATGGACACCGCACTGGGCTGGGGTCTGCGCTCTCCGAGTGCTCTTCCAATTATTAGGTATTACCAACTGAAGTGTGAAATTGTAGTTTCGTGAGCATCACTTCTGGGCCGCAGAAAACACATATTTAAAGAATCACATAATATAAAACAAGCCTGCCCACTCATGCAGTCTCTGTCTGTATCTGTCCCACTGTTGTTTCAAATGATTCAGATATTCTGTCCCAAAGCCTTAAAATAGTTTTAATGACAACAAAACTAAACCGTGGTAACAGGAGCATCAAAGCCAAGCAAAATACTTTGAAGTGATAAGAAGAAAACCAAAAGAGATTCAAGGCTTTTATTGTGATGTGTACAACGCTACAGTGTAGATATATCAATGAAAATCTTCGGTCACAGGCTCCTCCAACAGTGCAACACAATAAAACAGATACAATAGTTAAAATAGGACTGACATTTTGGTGATATGCATTTGTTAACTAAGTTTTTACAAAATCTCATCAAAACAAGCTCTGGATGCCACTATAGAAATATACAACTTGTTTAACCAACAATATCAATGTATATAATTATGATAAGTGTAAGTGAGGAAGTTCTGCAGTCAGGATTCATATGAGTGTTTGATGATGAGCAGCAGTGGTTTTATCTTTATCTTCTATGTTTGAGTGTGAGTCATGAAAGTGAAGGGGCAGTGGTGTAGCAGAGGTTTGGAAACAATGATCCCTCGAGGAGGAAACAGCGGATGTTTAACGGAAGCGCTGAAGAGGATAACATGAAAGGCCTATTACAACTTTCGTTTTTTAAAGTGATGATACGAGGCATGAAGAAAAAACAATATAGTTAGCATGACTAAATGCAACAAGGAACAAACTGCTTTACAAACAAAATATCTCTTTATAAGACGGAGTAAAGGTGACTTCATCAAGGACTTCACATTAAAGAATGGAAACATGCATCAAGAACATGATCACATGGAAAGGTGTACAAGTAGCAAACCACTTTTATGACGATGTATGTGTCCCGTCTACGCTTTTTAAACTATCACTTGTCATTTAACGCCTGCTTGTCATTCCCAATTCACCAATGTACCATCGCAGTTTACTAGCTAAACTAAACTGAGCTAAACTGCCTGTTTAGGTTGAGGACAAATATCCTGTTTTGGGTAAAACATGTTTGTTTGTTTTTTTGTTTGTTTGTTTGTTACAGGAAGTAAAGTTAAACACTCAATGTGAATGAGTCAATGGTAAATGTAAAAAAATTGTAGTGATGACTTGAAAATTACTTTAAAGATCTGAGTTATATTTGCGCCATTTGGTTAGCAAGCTGGCAACAATAGCCGGAGCTAAATACTAAAGCCAGCTGAGTTGTGTGGTAAATGAGTTTGATCGATGGTGGATCCATTGCCGTTCTCATTCATTAGAAAGAAAATGAGATGTACAGTAAAGAGAGTTTACAGCACATTTATGTGATGAGACCAAGAAACCAATAGTCCTATACTGGATGAAGCACTCTGTGAGAACAATATTAAGTGGATTGAAAAAGGTGTTAGCACTTTAATTTTAACACAGTGCATCTTTACAAGACAGGGCTATAAGATTAGGTTATAGGAGGAGTTAGTATTGCACTTTAGTGGTTCATCATCCAGTACATTTTTACAAGTAATCACATTCCCAAAAAACGACTGAAACACATGAACAGTTTTTGTGTTGTCTTTCCTACTTTGTGTCAATTTTTTTCCTCACGGTATGTTCAGACAGAGAAAAGTCATTAAATGTCATGCTAATATGTGTTGTTTTTACCCTTAAGAAGGCAACATTATTTTTCATTTAATGCACTCGTTAGTAGATATTTTCTGACAGGAAACACATGTAAATATAGCACCATGAAAAAACATTGACTTTCATTAAATCTATTAGTTAGTTGAAAGCAATATTGTTAAATATACCTATTATCATTGCTTTCAACTAACTAACCTATAAGAGTTATGTGAAATCTGTCTAATAGATTTAATTAAAGTAAATGTTTCAGTTTTTTAAGTGCACAAACTTAAGAGACTTCAAGAGTTTGGTTCATATCTCTTGGATTCAAAAGAAGATGCAACATTACACTCCTGATCATAAGAGATGCCTAAGACGTGGTACAGTAAGAGAGAAGCAGGGCTTGTCATCAACATGGCAGGGAAATAAAACAAAAAGATTCACATGGATGGGCATGTACTAAAATTGGAGAATGAATTGAGCCCTTCAGCACAGCATGTTGTGAGGGAAATGTTTTGCAGCGGTGAGCGATTGTTCTGTAGCAACAACAGCATCAGATGATCTCAGCAGAGACATTTACATGTGGGTTGGTCTATCCACTGTACGCTTTCTGCCCAGTACACACACTTTTGTGTTTTCCGTACCGTAAACATGATGGTTATAACTCCAGGCATTCAATTAAAATGTGAATGAGTATTGTTGAAGGATTAACATTTGACATAAGCCTTAGTTTACTGACATCTAAAAGGTAATTAGGGACTTTAGAACATGAAGTGTTTAATCTCTTCAACAAGGAATACTTGAAATGTTCTTTAAAAATCAATGTCAGATAAGAATAAGTATTTTTAGGAGTTTACATATAAATGTCAGAGTATTACTGTTTATTTAAAAAAAGGGTTTAATGTCAAAAGACGTCCTATAATATTTTCATTTCTTTGTCTTCTACCTGATAAAATACCTTATTGTTAAAAAGGCACATTATACTGCATGTAAATTACCTTTTTCTGACGTGAAAACAGGTCGTAATTTAAAACTACAGTCCTTAAAGTTAGTAGTTTAGGTGAGTTCATTTGTGTTAACTGACAATTCTAATGAGATTTGTCAAGATTGTGACTTTTAATCAAACTAGTTTTGAATATTTCTGCAGTAAAGGGTATTTGGTGAGTGCTCGACAGGCAGCTGAAACTTTCATGGAGAAAGAGTATGGATTTCATTGTCAATTAAGAAGGATGGATCCATATAGCATTGCAAATCCTAGCGAAATTGTGTGGAAGCCTATTTATAAGTAAAAGAAACAGAAACTCTGATATCTTGACTCTGAATTTGGAAGAAGTGTTGAACTAAATTAGAGGCAAGTTTCAGACGGAAAGAAGGGGCTGTCAATTAACAACACAGTCTACTTCAAAAATGACGAAGAGGCGCTTTCAACTTTTTGTTAAGAGGATTGTCTGAATTATAAGTATAGACTTTGAAATCTCTGGGTCAAATTTGTTAAACAAAAGAGACATGACCAGACTCCTGCCCAATTAAAAAGAATCCACAAGTGATTACCCTATCCATTCATTCTGTCCCGGCTCAATGCTGTGTATCAAATGCAACATATTAACCTCACCTACGTCTTAAGACTTTGGGGTCTTGTAGTTTGATTCAGACCACAATTACAGGTGTCAAATCTCCCCCTGACAATGGTCGGAACCAAACAGCTGACCCTTGGTTTGTCAAAAAGAGGTGGTCTCCTGGAAATGACTGTTCCTCTGGAGCCCATGTTGTTCTTGCTTGGGGTTATACCTACAGACATTTACGATTCAGACCAGAGGTACATATTACGGATACTGTTATTAATTGCCAAAAAGATTATAACTGTGAACTGGAAAAATGCAAAACCTCCGACAATCATTCAGTGGAAGCACAGACTTAAACAAGTCTCCACGATTGAAAAAATTGACGGCGAGCCTGCAGAGAAAAATTGACTTTTACCCAAAGATGGAAATGTGTTAAAATATATCTGGATGTATCGCTGGTTGAAGAGGGTTGTTGAAACTGAACCAAACTTTAGATGAATACTAGAGAAAAAGTTTCCTTGTGTAACTGACCCTGCTGTGCCAAAGATGTCAGTCCCTATGTAAAATGCTTTCATTAATATTTATTTGATTTTACTTTATATATCCCCGTTTGTATTTATTTATATTATTTACTTCATTATTTCAATTTATACTGGATTTGCTTTATTTCAATATTAACCATACTTTGCTTTGTCGTGTAATCATCTGTCATTTTAATGAAAACGTCCTATGTCAGGATATGTCTTGTCTTGTTTTGTTAAAAGGAAAATAAACAGTTCAAAAAAAGGTGGTGGTCTCACTCTGGTTTATGGTTTGTTTTATTTCTAGGGTAAAAATATGTTTGGGATAATTCTGATTTTCAGAACAATTACAGAAAGTAATGGTAGACCATCTCCATGTTGTGGGAGTAGGGAAGAAANTACGTCGTACGTACGTACGTACGTACGTACGTACGTACGTACGTACGTAGTAGTAGTAGTAGTAAGTAGAGTAGTAGTAGAGAGAGAGAGAAAGAGAGAGAGAGAGAGAGAGAGAGAGAGAGAGAGAGAGCGAGAGAGAGGCACAGGATGTGTGTGCTCAGAGCAGAAACTTTTTGAAATTCGAGCAGATGATAAATTAGAAGTAAAGTTAGAATTAAAGTTGCCAACTTAAGGAAATGTGTAGGTTTCAGTTTGTCTATAAATAAATGCTCCTCAGCAGAAATTCCTGCTACTCAACTGCTGAAGAAGGATGGGGAACAACATCCAACACAAGACATTCAGACAGGGGAGAGAGGATAAGCGAGGACGGGAAATCGATCTTCAAACCAATCAAAATTATGAAAAGCACCAGCTCACGTAATGATGCCACATAAGGCTAACTGTTCAAATTCTTGTGTGGGGAAGTTTCATTCAATGTTTTCAAAGTGTAAAAAATAAGCATATCACATTGCAAAGTTCAAGTCCTGATTGCGTGAATCAGCAAACTGAAACTGAACATCAGTCAGTGGTGGTGAAACAACATGGCAGCTGTCAATGGCATTTCATCGGTGCAGAGTTGTACTGTGACAGGGAATATTTAACACAATTAGTCCATGACTAATGAGAGTGACGGTCATTTCACAGTCACACAGATATTAAATGGATGATATTATGGCTTTCAGTAAGTGATGTTACACTGCCTCAAAGGACGATACTGGATAATTCAAAGTGCAAGACATTTCTTAAATCGCACAATTGTGCCACATGAAACTGTTTGTATTGGAGTGTGATTCATTAAAGAGAACTGCACTGTTAGGAATAAAATAATTGTTATACATTAGTAAGAACTTTCTTAACCTAAGTAAAGTAGGTAATATAAAAGTTGCTGTAACAACTCTAAAATCGACATACTGTGCAGTAGACGCTGTGTCATGGTTCTGGTTGTGCAACAGTACAAACACCCTGTCTTCCTTTTATTTTACTGCTTTGTGGTATTTTCCACTTCTTCGAAGATTCCTCCCCACAGGCTTTCCGTCAACAAAATACAGACTCTCGCTTCAAGTAATGGAAAAAGACATCTTTCAACAAGTAGTCAACCTTGGAATAATGACCACTAATGGCCTAAGTGGCCGAGCTGCTGCCGCTGCGAGAGCGAGGAGGGCGAGCTTTATCGATCCTGATGAGACACATGCTGTCATTCTCACAGTGAGTACAAATTGTCTTGATCTATAATTACAACGTTCATCATAAGAACCCGATGTTATGATTCAGTGCTAATTATATGGAAAAACATCAAACCCAGAGATAATGCCAGGAGGTTAAAAAAAGAGAGAAGGGAAAGTAAAGGAACTGAGTAATGCAACAAACATTTCAGCAAGACAAAAATACATCAGAGTTCAAAAGCATCCACAATATAAACAAAGTATGATTAACCTTTCCTATGTCAATACAATGAAGTGGATTTCCTACTCCGCTTAAAATAGTGTATAAAATGATGTTAATGAGAGAGAGGCGGCATGTTATTTTCTGCTTTCTCACACCGAGCCCAATCCCATGTGAATAATCCTGCCTGTAAATCCGATGGGATTACCATTGATTCGGTCTCATTTTCATGGATTGCTTTAATTCAAGTGTAAAGACAAAACACAACAGCATGAAGAGCGACGGGAGGATTTGATGAAAGAAGGGAAGCATACCAGAGATTGGGTTTGCAAATATTTATTTTTCCAGTTTAAATAGTTTAAATGCTAGATCAAGCTGTGTTTTAGGATTAGAGCTGAGTGTAGTCATCTCTGATGCTTTGTGAGGGGAATCTCTACCTGAGTTTGAGCTGTTTTACTCTCAGGTGGTATTTTGTTTTTGCTGTCTTTCTTTCCTTCCTGATTATCTTGCCTCCTCGTCATGGTTTTCGATCATATAGCTTTTGAAACTTTTGTCTCTTATGATGGTAAACCTCTTTGGCTGTGGTACATTCTTTAGGTATTTCCAATCCCGACAATATCTTGATTTAATTGCTTCTATCCAAATCGACTAACAGTAAGTGCAACAAACCATAAAGATTCAAACTCAGAACAACAAGAAGAATATATTGTATATAGATATATTCGCTTCAAATACATCAAACCATTGTTAGCGCATAGATCCTGTATGGTGGATCACTGGGTTGATTTCACTCCTTCGCCATCACCTGATGTTCCTGTATGGTTAATAGCATTACCTCCCCTGTAAAATGCTATGGTCATGATGGACTCATACTCAGACTTAATCTCTGCTTTTCCTATTTTGCACACAATTCCACAAAGATGCATTTCTGGGGAAAGTTTGCAATTTTCAAGAATGTCTTTGTTGCAATGTCGGTGGTACATCCAAATGAACGATGTTTGGCTACCGCCGGCAAATGAGTGGGGGGAGGCCAGTAACACAGGGGAAAGCCAAATACTGTTCATTTATGTGCACGACCACACACACTTCACAAATACAAAGTCTGTTGAAAATAGGCAAAGTTTTCCTTTGGGCCTATCTCTTAATTGGTCTCACCTATTTGAAATGCCAGTAGTCGTTTCCATGTTGGAGAATCAGGTAATTGGTCAGGAGTTTAATGAGTACGCCCTCAGGGAAGGAGGATCTTCCTCCCTAATGTTAGCCATTATTTAGCCTGTTTCAGTAAACTGTTCATACTGCGATGTGTTCATTAGTGTTTGTGTTTCGTTGAAGATTATACATTATATGGCCTTGATGATGTCAAAGATTCCTGTTTCCATGTTTAATTTCTCTTACTTTCTCTGAAGGGCACTGTCTACAGCTTGCCAAGTGTTTCTATTTTCCCCGTGTATTGTTGCTTTTAAAACCTTTCTTTTTAGTTGTAGTAGCTGTGGGAATTGTAAGTTCTGCTGCACTGACCTGCTGTTGTCACACTGTCTAATAGTTTCTCACAGAAGGTAGGGAATGTAGTTTGACCGTAGTCAGCAGCAAGGCAATGAGCACAATGTCAGAATTCATCTTCCTCATTGCACTTCCAGTATCACTTGGTCACTAATCTAATATCGACATTTCCTTGGCACATGAGAATTGCACCCTTTGCCACTTCAAAGAGCTGCCACAAAGAAATGTACTCAGGCAGAGTGTTTTACAGCTGAATGGTGAAGTCTTCTTCACTGACGCTGCCCCACCATCTGCTCAGCTACTTTCAGCCGACTCACGTGCTGCACAGTACTGTAAACATCAGTGTGCAGGACAAACAATGTAGCGAACAGACTGTTAAATTACCTCAAGTGGTTTAGCGTGGTAGCTTTGTTATGTTTTGTAGCCGTTCTTGAAGAAAGTGACATTTTGGAGGTAGGAGTAGTAATGTTGAAAGTGTGGAATTAAGCTGTAAGTCAACTGCACACATCTGCTTCTTGTTCTAGTTTTTCAACACAGTCCTGCAAGTGAATTACCTCCAGTCTGATGTAAACGTCTGTCATGCATTGCCAGACCTGAGGAAACATGCAGTACATTGAAGAGTGTACTGTTCTAGTCTTTGGTACGTCTCCTATAGCGGAGATGCTTATATTCATCCCATGGGAGCCTCTAAACATGAACATCCTATCTATGATGGACATTTTGATTTTTAATTGGCCAGTTGGCAGATTTACAACTCAAAATTCGTAGTTATCTTTAAATAATTGGTCCTTAATTACAGACAGTAGTCTGCTTCTGCTAGATTGCATCAGCTGTAGCTAGATAGCTCATAAACCTGACATTAGCTCCAAGACATGATTAAAATGTTTTCTCCATCTCACTTTTTAGTATTTGAAGCTAATTTAAACACAAGAACATGAGTCCTTCAAATATACCCCTGATGGATATATACAGTCTGACATCATGCTAAAAGACTGAGGCTAACAAAATAATGAAAGAGGATTTTCCTTTTCTTGCAGTATAGAGTTAGTTTGCCGGGCCCTATACTGTATATCTCATGGGACTGGGATTTTCCGCCCCTATATTCTCTGAAGATGTTATTAGAGGGAACGGTTCTTCCATATACACATGCAGCACTCTCGGAACCATCAGGCATTTATTCCTGCATTCATTATTAAACCATGATTTGATACTTTGGAAAATGAGCTACAAATGAGTCCTCTTTGTGATATGATCTCATGTCCCATGCTGGGGGGGGGGAAGGAAGGAACTCCCTCATCATTGTATAAGGAAATTATATATTCAACAGTATCATCATTTTTCAGTTTCATAATTGTTTCCAATTACCCACATTTGTAAAACAGTGTCATAATAAAGTAGGGAAAGGGGACTGCATGATATGAATAGGATTAGTTTAATGGGTCGTAAATTACATATTCCGTCACACCAAGGTTGTTAAGGCGCATTTGGAGAGCCGTGTGTGTGTGTTCATCTCTGAGTGAGTGTGTGTGTAATGTGAGAGGATGGGGGGGAAAGGGTGTCAGTGTGAATGCGAGAGAGAAAATTCCACATGTGAGAGTCTCCAGATGAAATGGAGGTACATTGTGTACTGAAAGGTACTTTTCATCAGAGCACCGACATGGTGATTCCCTTTCATTTTGCTGAGGATCTCTCACATCAGCCACTTCAGGCAAAAGAAAAATACAACATTCACAGCAAAAAAATTCTGAAAAGCTTGAAAGCACAGGTCTATTTTCCCAACTTGAAAACACTACATGGTTGGGCTGCTCCTCCTCACCAGCTGCTGCTAATGGCAAAGATGTTCTGGTAAATTCTGATGTTAGTAATTTATGTCCGCAAACGGCCAAGTAAAATATGAATATTATTATAATTTGAAAAGAGCCCACTCTCCAGCCTTATCTGTATAATGAATTCAGCAGCATGTGCCACGACTGTGAAGGGTTGGAGGCTGCAAGCAGCAAAATAATGTTAGCATCCTGGACAACCAGTGTTAAGCACATATCATACAGGATTTGAAACCCTATAGTGAAATTAAATAGGCTTTATCACGCTATAAACTCCTCACCTGCCTCCAGCCTAACCCTTAGCAGTTATCTCACAGGTCAACAAAAACAAATAAACCTGAGGGGGAAAATATCTTGTCCCCTCTCATTTTATAATTATTTTTGATAGTAATTAGAAAAATCTTAAGGAAAGCAATGTTACGTTTTATTGAGATGCAATCAAGAACTGTAGTGTTGTTATCGTTACCATGTATTTCCTGCCTCCTCCAGCAATATTCTCCCTATTTAAATCAGTTTTGGCACTCTGGGGCTTCATGCCGGTTTCATATGTGTACTTGTTTTTTTCCGCATGCCTTGCAGTTCATAACACGATTAAACCCATGAGGCTGCTGTTACTTCCCCTTAGGGACTCATAAAGTATACTGTGTGTCCTCCTCATTTCCTACTTCGGGACATTTCAATCTCTTTTGGTGTCACTAAAATAGTCCTAGCAGGACTTACATGGTGCCAGTGGTGATCACAAGTGACCTTATCATGCTCTGTTTCATCTCTTGGTGTAAGGGATTTGTTCAGGATTTTCAGCAGAAATCTTTAATCTTTCTAAGATTTTGAACCTGTGTTAGTCACATTAGTTCAGCTCTTTTAGAAAGTTAAAAGATATACCCCACTGTTGACTCAGTGTCTTAAAACAACAAATAATGCCTTCCTTTCTGCGCCCCTGCACATCGCTGCGTAATTGTAACAAACGAGGTGATGTACTTATTTTAAAGAGAAAAGATCGTTAAACTTACCATATTTTTTTCTTTATTTGGTGAATTGTTGTCTTCTTTCTTTTTGAATTATGCTGAGCACAAAAGCAAACAGGGAATCCCAGCATCGGTGTCCTTCATTTATGCACGTCCAGTACAAACAAGCGAAATAGTAGACTGGTTACATTCAGAGGGAACCATCGGACTGCTTCGGTAGTCTTCACATCTCATCTGAAAGGAGAGCGTTTAAGTACAACCATAAGTGATTTCAGTTGTCCGGGGAAACTTGAGCGACTGTAATTTATGGCATTCAGCTTCAAAAATGTATTTTCGCACAGATAAACCGCAAAAATGTCTCAAAAGTGTCAAAAGTGCGGTGTGCGTCTCCATCTGACGTTTTAAAGCGCAGCTCATGGTGTGCTGCCCTCAGCAGCCCTGGGGAGAGACACGGGGGCTTCCCGCTGCCGACGGTCTCCTCTGCTCCGGGGGAAGATCACAGAGACGTCAACAAGTTGCTTTCAAATCTGCGTTTCTGTGAGGTGTTGATGGGACTGGCTGTACGGCATCGCTTTGTGCGCCTTTTTACATACACACTAGAATACACACACGCACGCGCTCGCAAACACACACACCGAGTGAATTTAATCGACGGAAACCACAGGCGTATTTCCTAGTAATCCAGTTGTTTTGGCACTCCATTTCTTTTAGGGAAGAGGTTCTCAAGATCAGGTGCAGGGACCTCCCAGAGGCCACGCTACAAAGCAGTATTTTGGGACATACCGATATTGACTAAATACCTAATTGAGCTGGGAGAAGAAACCATATTCCTTTGGATAGCACCCAAATACCAAAAACTGCCGACTTGGTGCTTTTTTTTCAGCATGGCAGGATTTCAAATTTGCATTGAGTATCCAATTAAACTTCCCATACCATTCCTACAGGATTGGTCCCCTGCTATATTTCCCTCATGTTTCTGTTCTGCCTAAGTCTGAACCATACATCCTAGTAGTTGCATGCATTAGTTGCATTACAATTTCAAGACTTCTAAAGCCTCGTCCCACATATACTCTTTAAGTCGATACAGTGTTGATGTGATATGCATGTCCTGGAGCAGCATCCTGTGGGTCTAGCTTTACCGTGAAAAGTGCGTCAGCAACACAGATATTCACTGTTGCAATGCAGCATGACTACAAATTACTAGCTGTCTGCGAATGTTGCTCTGTAAGCGAAACAAAACCACTGGTTTTAAAGTGTTAAAACTCAAAAATATATTAATATTCCCTTTGATTTAATTTAAAACCAAGAATGAAGTAAGTAGTATTTTTTTATGTGGCAGAGTTTGTGCAGTATATATCATTGTACAGCTCATTTACATGTAAACAAGACAAAACCACAAATGATGTAAGATGAAGGGTTCCCTGAAACAACTCACATCTTTGTGGTGAGTTATAAATACTAACACTGCTCAGGCTGTTTGAGCAGTGTGAGTTTTAGACCAATAATGTCACAGATTAAAGCGTGATATAGACAACTGCAGGATTCAGATGTCCTCCTCCCCTTTTTGAGGTAAAACTGCACTACTGTTAAGTAATGAGACTGCTGGTTATTGCATCTATTCGCCAATGTGGAGGAAACTGCCTGCTGAGAAAAATCCTGGAAATGTCATAAATGATAAACTCACACCTCAGCCTTATTCTCCTCCTATACCACATTGCAGAGACATGCATTGGGAAGTAATGAGCAAGAACAAATAAAAAGAACATCAAAGGTTAAACACACCGAATGTCTCCAATATAAACTGGAAAGAGAGATACTGTAGCAGTTAAATCTGAGAGACCATGGCAAAACAAAGTCACTTAAAATCTCCCTAATAATGCCGTTGCTCTATGGAGAATGCAGTATTCAGCATTAAGTTGCCATCAACAGTATTTCTTCCCTTTCCCACAAATCCATTTTAAGCAAATGCACAATTCAGACAGTTATTAAACATGTCTGTCAGGAATCACCTTCATTTATACTGATGTTCTCTATTAACTATTATGATTCTTCTCCATTTCCTGGTGAATTAATCTCGAGAGAATTCTTTGAAAAGCTCCACTTTAAAGTACAAATAAAGTGTCTTGAAATTATTTTACATGCTCTGTGCTAATTTAAAGAGACTGTTCTTGTTAGTTCATTAAATACTTTGATTAAACAGCTTTTTCTCTTCCATCTTCTGTATATTTTATCTTTAATTGAATCAATAGCAGCTCCCTGAAAGCTAATTAGCAGGCTCTTCAAGTATAGAAAATGGTAATGAAGAAAACACACACACTTTTTTGACATGGGTTATTTATGGCCACGCAGACTTTTAATAATCATAGCATTTTCTTATGGGGTTTTTCAGGTTTAGGCAACAAAACTTATGGCTAATGTTAAAGGTGACCTATCATGCAAAATGCACTTTTGTACGTCTTTCATACATGAATATGTGTCCCCGGTGTTCCAGGGAACTCACCAAGTGCCAGAAAATACAACCCTATATTTTCCTCCATACCCAAATCTCTTAAAAAGGGGCTGCAACGGATCTGATACAGACTGATCCAGATTTGAACACTTCTATGACGTCACAGAAGTGGCGCTACGGCTATTGGGCCAACTCCACCAATCAGGAGGAGACAGCCACGGACATTGCCGTTCGAAAGCGCTGGAGACGCTGTAGTACATATGCCAGGCCTGTAGATGCTGCTGTTCTCACAGAATCAGCCCATGCAAAGTCAGTGTTAAATTGAGCGAAATGAGGAATGGCTAAAATGCATGATCTGCTTGGTATTTTGAAAAAATTAAAAGTATAAATATGCCTTATATAGGTATGGTCCTACACTATATTATTCAAATATAGCATGATAGGTCAGATAATATATAATATTGTGTTTTATGTTCAAATGAGTCACGTGTTTGAGTTTTTAGAGCCGACACAAACAGCAGTCTGTTTGTGAAAGTCCTGTGTTTGTTTTACTTAACTTAATTAAAGTACTGTTGTGTCTTTAGAAATGCATTAAACGCAAACAAAACATGCATATTTAAATACCATAAGCAGTGAATACAGTCTGAAAACACTTGATAACCACAAACACCTCCCTATACTCTGCAGTAACCGTTTATGACTCTTCCAAATCAACAGACTAATTTTCCCCTCAGTGACTTGAAACTCATTGTCGCAGCAGCTTGTCGTAACAGCGAGACTCCAATAAATGATATCACATCTTTATTTGAGCATTTTAAGACTTAGTGGTAAGTGAAGCAGGATGAGTGTGCACATTATAACGTCCTGGAGAGAACAAGATATCTTTATTACCTCTCCAATGTAAACACTTAAACTATCAAACCCCACCCTTGTCCTATAGCACAGAACAAAGGCATAATTGTATTGATATCATATCCACAAGGAAACAACATATCCCTCAAGGTCTGAGACATTACACGGTACAGCTTTTTTTAAATGTAATTTTTACCTGAAATGCAGTCATTTCCAAATGTTAACTACATCTTAGTTTATATAAATGGCAAAAAACAACCTTTCCTTGGCATTGATAGATTTTGATATCGATTTTTAAGCCAAACATTTAACTTTAAAAACAATAAATCCAAATGTAACAATAAGGTAACCATTTCCTAAATACCACTTTACCGTTTATTTGTGATGTTATGTATATTGTGTTTTTTATTTTCAGATTAAGTAAGAGGTAATAAGCTTGGTTTGGTTAAAGTATTTAAAAAGCAAATAAGATTTTTGAATTTGTTATTAAAAAACTGCCTTACTGATGAGTACTTAATTAATTACCAGAGAGCTTGATTGGCGCTCAACCCTCTCAGACTAATCCATCATCATTAAAGTTATTAATGTGAACTCTTGCTGTAAAGTGTTTGGCTGAATTCTTGTGTATCCAGACGATGGCTTGAATGGTATTTTAAATGGAGAGAGCAGATCAAGAGTTCGGATTTATCGAACAATCTGATATTAAAAAAATCTCCTTGACAACTTAAAATTCTCTTTTATGGTGTTGCCTACTTTACACTGATTTTAGGCATAATACACCTACTACTGTGATATCAGGATTGTTGAAACACAATTTAATCTTTCTCTTGGCATGATTTTACTGACTGACGATACTGTCTGTTTGCTCAAAATATTATTTCGTTTGGAGCGGCTTCAACTGCCTGAAGGAGTTTATTTAAATGCGTGTGCCCCTTGAACACCAAACAGACTGCAATTGTATACTACCTTTTATTTTAACTGGAACTTTTTTCATAACTCATGAATTTTAATAATTTCAAGATCCAAAATGTCACTGTAGCTCCCAATTTTCAAGTTTGCTGCTCACTACAGTTTTTGCCAATAAAAAAAAAGAACCTGTTTTTGTATATAACCCTAAAGGCAGTTTGGCTACAGAGCTGGGTTTCATTTTTTCTGATTTCCTGAGAAAGTATTTGCAGCATTTGTGAGGTACAAAGGCCAGAGTGATGAGATATACAGGCAAGTCTCAGTAAACAAAAGGAAGACTACCATAAAAAGGAACAAAAAAATAAGAAATTAAACTAATACTGGCAATATTACACTCACAACAGTCAAAGAAGAATGACAATTATTAACAAACATAACAAGTTGTCCAAAAATGTTTGGATTCATTTGCTGTAAAATTCCACAGAAAATTGTTCAACTACAGTACAGGTGTTTACCTATAATGATTCAAAAATTGCATTAATTTCAAGATTTTTAGGGTAAATGCACTTTATTAATTTGCCCAAAACACATTTTTCTGTAATAAAATAGTTTTGATTACTTTGAGCATGAGGTATCTGGATCTTCTTACTTCAGTTGGATGACAGAGGGGCGCCACACACACACACACACACACACACACACACACACACACACACACAGATTAAGTAGCTGGTTGAGTGACAGGTCAACACACGGTACTGCATCTATCTCTCAAATGAATTTAAAGCTTTTTCAAAGAGAGAAGAAAGTATCAACCACTGTTTGATAAAGCCTTCTGTATGAGTCACTAAACTATTTCATGTCATAACACTGAATAACATATAGATTACAGTTTATATTTAATATCACTAATATAAGTGAAATAGTGTGCTTACTTTACTCGACTGTATTTAACCATCAGTGTGTACGGTCTAACTCTTTAGATTCAGGTTGAAAAACACAACCTGCTGCACTTACACTTCAGTTCTCATCTTTGCACATTCACTTAATGAAGCAGTGGCCTCAGGGTTGTTGTGATGTTAATAGTAAAGATTTCCCATACAGTATATGCCTGCATGGACATGAAATATTAACATAGAGCATGGTGTCAACGAGCACATTCTCAGTGTGCACACTGTATGACCTGAAGTAATTCCAAACTGATCATAGCTATTTTAATATTAATATAACATTCAAACTCTAAGTGTCATTACATTTTTGTATTTTACAAATTAGATTGTTTCAAGAACCATGGGTCTTCTTTTTACAACGGCAGTATTAAGTATTTTATTAAGATATTGACAATAATTTCTTAGAATTATTGATACGAGGGAAACAAAGATTATCCAACTCCTCTCGCTGGTATAACTTGTTAAGGCTGATTTTGAGTGACTTGAATGTCAACAAACAGTGCAAACTAGAGGAAGATTATTCCAATATACTTTTACTTTCCATGATAAGTAGTACTGTCTGACCACACTAAACTGCACTAGTAGAAACATGCAGAATGGTATTGATAATATCATTTATTCCAGTATATAATGGAACAAAGTTATTGCCTGACATTTAAAGTGCACAGCTTCCCGCACGTTAACCAATGAGAACACTTTGCATGTATTCTAACACAAGGACACATATTTCCAGAGCAGCTACTGCCAAACAAAACAAAACATGTCAACCACCCTGAAAAATGTTTGAGCTCAGCTCTGACAGCTCCTTGTGTCAGAGGCAAGCTTTGTGCTTTTTCAGATGTTATGCTACAGAGGCAGGATGAGATAATGAGGACAGGTCCCCAGTCTCTATTTGGCAAAGGTAAATAACTCCCAAAACAAACTACCTGACATCAGTCCTCCCTGCCTCCTAATTCTCTATCATTTCTCATCTAGTGAAGCACAATATAAGTAATGACCCATGAGTTTGACTACTTGTGACGGCGTAAAAGGGTTCGCTGGCTGTGTGGGGGTAAATAAAAAAAAATATCATGCTTGACTGTGTTGTACTACTGACAGAAACAGAGGGACCTTTCTTTCTTTCTTAGATCCATATCCTTCTTAAGATATGTTACCCACAAAGCATTGCCTTTTGAAGTGAAAAACTATAAAGGTGGAGTACTTTTATGAGCCTAGGAACAAAAAAACAAAGGGGTAGGGGAAATATTCTCCAAACGATGAATGACATTGAGTTAATTAAACACTTTTTATTAGATTTTGCATGAATTGTGTTCAATCTTATTCGAGCGTTTTCATCTCCCACCACAATAACGCTTTAAGAAATGAATCCGATGAAAACACTCAGATACGTGTGAATGTTTGTAATTACGATCATAGACTGAGATGGAAGTTTGTCTACACACTGACAAGACAAAAGAGTTAGACTATGGGTGCGTTTCACTTCTCTTATTTCTCATTTCCTCGCTCCTCGATCTCGGTATCACCGGAAGTTGATTTGTCTGCGCCATCTTGAGCAGCGTCCCAGTGGCCTTATTTCTGCCGGAGGATCGAGGAGCGATAATCGAGGAACTACCAGACCATCCTCCGTTGAAATCCTCATACACTCGCCCCGCCCCCTTAATGTGTGTCGCTCGGACGATGCAGCGAATGCACTGATCTGGCTGCTGTCAGACGATCAGCTGGTATTGTGACTGTGAAATGTTGTGAATCGAGTGGCCTGTGTTCATCGTCCATAACATACGCCTGCCCATACCATAACCTGACCACCACCATGGGCCACTCGATTCACAACATTACCCTAACACCAGATACTGACTGGTTTTCGGACCCCCCCAGACCCCCCCAATAAAGCAAAAATGCACGTTTCAGAGTGGCCTTTTATTGTGGCCAGCCTAAGGCACACCTGTGCAATAATCATGCTGTCTAATCAGCATCTTGATATGCCACACCTGTGAGGTGGGATGGATTATCTCAGCAAAGGAGAAGTGCTCACTATCACAGATTTTTTCAGATTTGTGAACAATATTTGAGAGAAATGCTTATTTTGTGTATGTAGAAAATGTTTTAGATCTTTGAGTTCATCTCATGAAAAATGGGAGCAAAAACAAAAGTGTTGCATTTATATTTTTGTTAAGTGTATTTCAGTTTGATTACAAATCAATTAGTTGAGATTGGAAGTTTATTTCAAAAGCAGAACCCTTACTAATCGCATGAAAATCCAATTTGTCTCCATCATGGAACACGCTTTGGACACAGTTCCATGATGGAGACATTTACTGGTACAGTAATCTGATCAAAATAAGAGAAACCAAGTTTATGTATATGGGAAAAGAAACCATAACTAAAGAGGGCTGTGGCGAGTAAATGGGGTGGCATGCTACTTTAAGTGAAACTATAGAGTGCTACCATATACTCACCAGGTGCAGTCACAGCAAACCACATAAAACATCAGGTAAATAACTCATGCTCCACAGTGCTCTTCACCTCAGCAAACAGTGAGGGTGACCAGCTCTGATCTCCAACTGAAATTAAGTTTAACAAAAAGATCCAAGTTGGTTTGAAGAATATATTAAAATGGGCAAGGTACAAAGCAAAGCAAAAGCTAGGTATCAACAAGGGACAAAGCTAAAAAGCGAAACAAATCCACTTCAAGCTAAAAAAAATCATAACAAAAGTGGGCTAAAGCTAACAGCTATGAGCAAAGGGGGAAAAGCTCAAATCTAAACAAACTATACAAAAAAATCGCATCAGGTGAACCTACACAAGGTAAGGTTAAAAGGGCTCACCATGCGGCATACAAACAATTTAAATGTTTTGGCCCTTCTCACCACAGGTATGAGGTTTTAACAAACTACTGGTGTGCAGGAGAATAGGAAGCAGGACAAACTGCCAAAAAGAAGAAAGTGAGCATATCACAACAGACTGAGGAGAACGATTTATCCATTAATATAAAAAAAAACTGCTTGTACCACCGACCATGACAGACAGAGCCAAAGGGAAGAACAGGTGCCAACAGGTGCATTTTATAACCCGCCCTAATGAGGGGTGTGGTTGGGGGAGGAGTCAGGCCCTGAGCTACATTCAAGAGCACTGCACTCTTTTTGGGAGCATCACCCACCCGATAAGCAGCCCGTAAACATCAGAGTTAAAACAAGAAGTTATTTATAAAAATAAATGCCACTAAAATGAGCTTAGTCGTTTTTTTTTTTCTTCAATTCCTGTTTTCGCAAGAAGGAACTTTGTCCATCCGCTTGCAACTGTTTTTAGACCTATTTTACAGCCCATTAATCATACCTCTACACCTTAAGGAAAGGACTTTTATTCAGCTATGAGTTTAAATATTAACTTCACTCTGTTACGGAGTGAAGGGTTGTAGGGACCCGATTGGAATTGGGCCTTGTTGTTGCAGGAAAACAAGCAGTGTTCTTAAAGTCATGAATCAAGCTGTGTTGTGACGCATCACATAATAATAAATAATAATAAGATTTAATTTGTTAGCGCTTTTAAAGGTGCTCAAAGACGCTTTACAGATATAGTGAAGAGAAAAGAAAAGAAAGGAACAACAAATAAATATATAGTTAAAGTTAAAGTCAAATAATACAAAGTTTGAGTTTTTGTGAGTTTTTTGAAGGTGGTGAGGTCGGTGCAGTCTCTGATGGGTTGTGGGAGTGAGTTCCAGAGGGAGGGGGCAGCGACGGAGAAGGCTCTGTCCCCCCAGGTCCGGTGATTGGTGCGGGTGGGGATGGATAGGAGGTTGGCTTCTGATGAGCGGAGGCAGCGGGAAGGGGTTTGGTGGTGCAGCAGGTCTGTGAGGTAGGGGGGGCTGATCGTTGAGGGCTTTGTGAGTAATGAGGAGGACTTTGAAGTTGATTCTTTGACGGACGGGGAGCCAGTGGAGTTTCTGGAGGACGGGAGTGATGTGGTCTCGGGAGCGGGTGTGGGTGAGGAGGCGGGCAGCAGAGTTATGGATATGTTGGAGTTTATTGAGGAGGTTGGATGGTATGCCGTAGACGTAGAGGATGCTATTGCAGTAGTCGAGTCGTGAAGTGATGAATGCATGAATCAGGGTTTCAGCAGCAGAGGAGGAGAGTGATGGGCGGAGACGGGCAATGTTTTTGAGGTGGAAAAAGGCGGTCCTGGTGATGTGATTTATGCGGTGGTTGAATTTGAGCTGACTGTCGAAAATGACTCCGAGGTTACATCATTTATGTCTCTTGCTGTTAAACATTAATGACGATCTAATCAGTCCATTATTCTGGAATTAATTCAATATACAAACACTTTATCAGCTTAAGCAGGCCCTATGTCTCAGCATTCATTTAGCATCTCGGTGGTAGAACAACAATCAATAATAATTTGTTCAAAGAAATCTGTTTCCAATGACATCTGCTAATGAGTATTCTCTTGTCAAATGGATTTTAAATAACTATATTAGTGTCCCATTAACTAAACCCTTCTATATTAATGAACATGCTTTTTTATGGACCCAAGAGAAGAGAGCCAGAGCTACAATACTGGGTCTACTTTACTTTAATTTGAAGCCTGGCTACAGTGCTACAGAGGAAGGAGCAGATCGACACCTGTGTGTGCAGAAACTTTCCTATCCAAGTTATGCATGAGTCTAAATCCCAGTGGGATTTTCCCCCTCAGTTTGCCCCAGGATAAAGCTGTTTCCACATGACTCACCTGTCCCAGGTAGTTAGCACTGGTGCACCCACTCTGTCACATACCCATGCATGTGCCCAACTGCGCTGAGAAAATCTCTGACACACACACACACACACACACACACACACACACACACACACACACCCACACACACACACACACACACACACACACACATTATCTCAAACACAGGCACACACACACAAACACATGCACACACACACACACACACACACACACACACACCATTGGTACACATTAAGTCAGGTCAAGCTCCTGCTCCTTACAGTTGTGTTGTCTAGTGGAAATGATGAAATCAGGATCAGCTCATTAATCCTAACGCCAGCTGCCACTGGATGCTCCCTGAACTTGGCTCCTCACCCAAAGTCTGTCAGTTCAGATCCTACCGAGCAGACCGACCTTTAAATGCTGACTACACGAGGGATTGGAAGTGAGCACAGCCAGGAGTTCTTGTTAAAATGTATCCAAGGGGAATGTGTTGCTCTGTGAAGGATTGTGAACCAAGAAGCTAAAGGGATTGTCTTTTGTGCCCGAGCTGCAGTTGTTAACATTGTTGTTTTTTCACAGCTAAGACAAAGCTGCTTCTTGAACCTCTCCTTAGTGATCCAACCATTCATCCTCAACATCATCATATATGCATTTTCCTTCCAATGTATGGTGGATATCTGTTGATTTTTGGCAACCTTTACTAAATCTATCTATTACATTTACCCACAATCATTGTCTAAACAAATATGTATTGCTTTTGGTTAATAACATTTTGACAAACACAAACTACATTTAATTTGTGACAATTCTCTCAAAACAGAAATAAACCCTTGTTCCTTCCTAGAAAACCATGGCGTTCCTAGACATTTGGCCTTTAGTCTATTACTTTGCACAGACACTTACATGTCTAACACAATGTCACTGAGGCTATTAACAAACAGTCACACATCACCCACAAGTCCTCATAAATCCATCCAACCCGACTGACTAGATAGAGTGACTGGACGGATGGGAACACAGAGTAAACAACTTCTAATTCAGACTCATTTGTGTGTTTGGAGAGGCTCAAAACACTGACGGCAGAGTGTTTACTGAGAGCAGATTGTTTCTGTAAATGTTCTGCACCCTCAGCTCAGCCCAATGCTGTGCACTGATATAATGAACAGCTGCCGACAAAAGCACACACACACACACACACACACACACACACACACACACACACACACACACACACACACACACACACACACACACACACACACACACCTGCAGCGAGTAAGAAAAACAGCCAAAATCACCTTTACAGTACACTGCTATCCAGGAGACTGAACACAAATAACTCCACTGTAAGTAGGGGGTGCACGAAGTACCAGGATTGTTTTGGAAATCATGTGGGAAAAGAAGGGAATAAAAATAAACATGTTGTTGCTCAGACTACATTTACCATTTCATATGCATATAGAAATAACCCTTTTAGTACACAATAAACAGACATAATGTGTTCATTTGCCAATGGAATCCACTTATTCGTTGAATACATTACATTTGCGATATGCCATGTGGTGATTTAGCAAGTTAACTAATGGGGAAATTACTTTTAAAGCTGGCTGTATACAAACCTAGGGTTTAAAGTGAATAACTCATTCATAAAAGGTGTTGTACTTTGCTTGAGGCTAATATCTGCTCATTATCTGAAATATCATATCAAATATATTCCCTTTGGTAATACAATCAAAACTTACATGAAAGTATGTGATTTTTTTGACTGCACTATACACACAATTTGACTGAAATTATATTGAATGGATGTGAATGAAGACTTTGCTGCTGAAGGCATTGCATGGTAACAATTCAACTGAATAGGCATTCTTAAAAACAAACATGCCCGATATTGCTTTTTATGTCCTTTTCCTCCCAAATACATGTTGATATTGATATTGAAATTGTGCAAACTAACCAGGCTTAACTTTAATTGGAAAATGTTCTGAAAGCTTCTGGAATTTCCTGGATCATATGCAGCCATAGCAGACCACATGTTTATATCTATAACTTAGGCAGCATCTTCAGGTCAATATTTAAATATGACTGTCCTTTTGCTCCCAAAGTACCAAGTGTCCCCTGTTGGTTTCCATCTTCTTTATTACCTGTTGTTTGGTTTGTTTGAAACCTTTTGTATCCTTTTATATTGGTGAGGGCAACACAGGTAAAGCATGTTCAGTGAGCTGTGATTCTGATGACGTTATCCCATTACAGAGGTGTTGAGAGGTTTGTGACCTGAACATACCAATGCATTTACACTTTGATGCACAATGTCTATAATCTTCAATCAAGTGGAGTGGTCCCGAGATACTCTGTGTTCTTTTTTTGTTCAATTTGGCTGCATTCACACCGGGACTTGGAGGCATTCTATCTGTATAGGACAGGCATCAAGCCAACTGAGATACAAATGCTAGTTGTTGACAGGATTTCACTGTTGACCTGTAATATGTTAAAATAAATAAACAAGGTAACTTTTATAGTAGATTTTTATATTGGATTTTATAAAGTATCAAAACGGAAGGAAGGAGCAATGAATATTAAAGGTCCCATGACATGGCCATTTCTACTGATCATAATTCCATTGTTGAGGTATACTAACATAGATTTATATTGTGCAATTTTCCAAACTCACATTGGTTTCTCATACAGCATCTCTATAAATGTGTATTCACCGGTGACTGTGCAAAATGGTTTGCTGGAGCTCCCCG
>NW_011340525.1:62872-91865 GCF_000735185.1 Notothenia coriiceps | reverse complement strand
ACGATGACCCCCACCCTCTGCACTCAGAATTCAAGCTTCTTCCTTCGGGCTGGAGGTTCGCTGTCCCAAAGAGTAGAACTAAGCGGTATAAAAACTGTTTTATCCCAGCAGCTATTGCACAAATTAACACATCATAGGAGTGTCACACAGATGCCTATTTGTGTATTTATTTAATTATGAATATTGAATGTCCATGTTTGTACTAGTGTTTTTCTTCTTCAATGTTTTGGAAGCACCTTTTTAGTTTTTCACCTGATGAGCCCGGAGTAAAATGTTTTTGTGTTTTTTCACAAACTGCAGGTGAACAACCAACACCAGTGTGATTTTGGTGACAGTACGACTATCTAGGACAAAGTTATAGAGGAGGTGCCAAATCCGGCAGCAACACCTGGTCTGCCAGATTTGGGAGCCCCTCTTTAGTTTTTCACCTGATGAGGTCGGAGTAAAATGCTTTTGTGTGCACAAACTAAAGGGTAACAGCAAAAACCAACGTGATTTTGGTGGCAGTGTGACTCTCCTGGACAAAGAATGAAAAGGCCTTCCACACACTTATTGAAGGCAAAGAGAGCTCATGAACATGCAGGACGTCATCTTTTGGGGTTTTTCTTTTGTACATTTCCCAAGTCCACCAGTGATGGTGTTTTAAATTATAAAATGAAATACTCATAATCTCTAAAAGATGTGGACTCTTTACTATGGACATTTGGTACAAGCAAAGACACAAATGTATTTCTTAAAAACTTCATCTGTGTCTTTTACATTACATTACATTGCATTTAGCTTACACTTTTATCCAAAGCGACTTACAATAAGTACATTCGACCAGGAAGATACAACTTGAAGAAAAACAGAATCATATAAGTACATCAGGTTTCATAGAGCCAAACATTTCAAGTGCTACTCAACTGGCTTTAGATAAGCCAGTCCTTTATTAGCATATGCTCTGTTAGCAGTTCTTTGTTAGTAATTGTCTTCTTTTTGTTATCTTGAAGCAGTATCTTTGTGAATTTGAAAACTGTTTATTTAATCTTGTGAGAATAGCCTTTAATAATGACTAGTTTTCTCTGGCCCTAGTAATATGATATGTTAGGAGAATCGAGGGGTTTGGGTTACCGAGCTCTCAAGGCTTAATATCCTTACACGGCCTGATTTATGACCATTGTGTAACCTTCACAGTCTGATGTACTCAAAAGACACATGTGAACTCCTCTGGAGTGTCATGCCTGTGAATCCATTAATCCAGGCGGCGGATGAGTCCACAAACATGATGCGGCTTGAGATTTTCTGTTGGAAGATGAAACAAAGGCACCGTGCGTAGAGCCAGAGGGTAATCTTTGCCTTTCTGAAGTAAAACAAAATGTATTAACAGTAGCAAATTACAAAATTTGAGCTGAAAGGATTCATTTGAAGTGAGCGTTTAATTATCACCTAACTCTGCAGTCCTCCTCAGCTTTGTGTTGAAAATCAGCATCTTTCAGAACATTGTTTTAGTTTAATGGACTACACCTTCTCTCTGACCAATCTCATAGTGCTCTATAGCAAGGACCTTTGAACCTTTGGTGTTTTGCACATAGGCAACATTTTTGCTGTCAAAGCTATTTGCGGCAAATCCCCTCAAAATGATGTGGTGCTTTTGAAAATCTGCCACCAAGGCTGCTGTCATTGCTGTAATGGAGGCATTGTTATCTACAAGTGAGGCAAGCGAGAAAATTAGATGGTTTTTCGGTCCTGGAATCTTAAATCAGATTAGAGGACACTCAAACTAAATGCACTAGGTTTCCAGCCTTGGTAGATTAGCTTCACACATGAAGCACGTAAGGTAATTCACACTTTAATATGAGGATGAAAGAGGCTATTTTCTTGTACAAAGCCATTTTCAAAGAGCTTGTTTGCATCATAACTTTGATTTACATATATTTCAAAGTCAATGAGATAACAGCACTTTTAGTTTGAACAACTGAACAACAAACAAATGTGCAAATTGTCCCTGCAGCATAAAAGTACAGTAAGTGCTTGATAATATATAAGGAGGTGGTTTCGAGTGGAATCAAACAGTTCACTGTGCAATATAATTTAGATGATGGTCCCCAATAAACTACTGGCAGTAATTACAGTGAAATCAAATCAGAGGTTACCTAATAGCTTCTGGCAGAGCTATTGTATGCACCTCTTCCAATTCCTCCAGATCTCTCTTTAATCATTATTAGAGGCTTACTGTAATTACTTCTCTGTCAACTGTTAAACATTCAATTGCTGATAATGATTTTTGCAATTTCTCTCTCTAGATCATCTCTATAAGAGCTGTGTGTCGACGGGGTATATGTAGAACTACATTTTAGAAAGTGGTTGTTATTTCCAGCTAATTACAGTGAAGAATGGACAATTCACAATGAAAGCTGAAGTGATCGGTATTCACAGTAACACACGACTAAGAGCCGTCGCATGGAAAGGCTGTGCTATGGTTCAGGTTCAGTCTTTTGATCTTGAAGTGACTCTCTAACATGGTAGACTATTGACATTTCTCTCAGACTCCCAGTGGGGACTGAGACAGCAGGAACCATATCGACCTCTTCATAAAAGAGATAAAGGCAGGAGCAAGGTCACATGGGTTGCAGTATACATGTGATAAGATAACTTAAAATGAGCAAGAGTCTCGAGAAGCACAATGGAGCAATGTATCTACTGTGTATCCTGCTTGTGAGTCTGGTTGAGAACACACATGAAGCTCTGTGTTTCAATTTTGTCACGACTGCAAGTGACAAATCTTTCTTTTTAAAAACAATTCTTATTTCATCAGAATGTTTTAATAATAATAATAATAAATGGGATTTATATAGCGCTTTTCTAGACCCAAAGACGCTTTTTTTTTTGTTCAGTTAAAATCAGCTTGGTTGGTTTGCAGAAGACAATGGAGTCTGCAGTTTACCCACGGTCTTCCACCAACTTTTTTTTGAGTTTTACAGTAAGCAAAAGTAAGTTGTCTTTTAGGAGGCTTTCATCCAAATAAGCTCGAGTGAATTAGCCTGTTTTGTTCACTTTGTTAAGGTGGGTGTAAAAGATGACAGTCAAACACTGGTATGGAGTGATCACCTGTTAGTCAGAAAAGACAGAATAACACAACATTTTTCAAGAAATTACAGCATTAATTGATCTCAGCAATCACACCAGTGTTTACCCCATATGGGTCGATACAGACCCTGCATATTTTTTTGGGGTAAGAAAACAGACTTTGCTGCAATCTGTACAAATGTAACTTGCTTTATGCTTTAAAATCGACTGGTTGCATCTTCCTGGTCATAGCTTTGTGTGACCCTTCACAGCTACTCCTGGTTTTATTTTTGACACTCCTCACTCTTTCCTGTGCTCATACTGACAGCAGAGTCACTTTGTTTTAATATTTTATTCTCTCTCAGCGTGTTTACTCATGTGCTGAAAGCCAGCGTTCAGTAACAGGAGTAGTATTTTCAAGTGAGAGACAATTACAATCTCCAAAAGAGTCAAAGGCTGCAGGTTGGATTAGGTTAAGGCTGGAACTGATTACAAAGGAAATAAAGAAGATATTGAATGCGGAGTGACAATATTTACTTTAATGAGCAGGATCCAATGTTGTGGAGACAGATCTTCTAGTTCATTGATTAGTTTGAAGTTACACTTTTGCATGCTTTTCTTATGAGACATTTGAAGGGGACTAATGTTGTGTAGATCTTGTTTTTTAACCAACCTCTGTGTTAAATTGGTTGACTAGATGAGATACAAGTTTACATTGTGTTTGGATTGCAGGTGAATGTTTCCACCCTTAAGGTTAAGCAATGTTAGGGTTGATTTAATTCAAGTTCCACCACTGACTGCACTCCTTGCATTTGGGCCATATGCTTAGCTGTTATAGGTGGTTATTCTGTATCAGCTTCTTCACACCATCATCTGCTGAGTCAGCTGCTTTGCACCACCCTGTGAATTCAGGCTCAGCTTCGGACTTGACGTCCCATTCGTTTTAGATTGTGCAAGTTAAACTAAACCAGCTGGGGTTTATATTTTTCACAAACCTGACACATTTCTGTCTTGCTATGGTTTAAAACACATGACAAGAGCGTGAATATTAAACACTGAAAAAAACAAATACAATCTTTCACCCTTTCATAATCATAAACTGTTTTTCATTATCATGCAGCTTTGTGGTGTCCAGACATTTGTGTTAAGTTAATTTATTTAGTTCAATTCTTTGTCTTTTGCCTTGTCTTGTGACTTCCTGTTTTATTTTGTATTTTGTATTTCCCTCTCGTTTCAGAGCCCTTCCTGCCATTGTGTGTTTTCCCTCCAGTGTGACTCTTCACTCTGCTCTTGGACTAATTCCCCTTTCACACCAACGCGGTTCCAGGGCCAGTTCGGAGCTTGAGCCTGATAAACACCGGTTTTTCCTGTTCACACCGCAGCGGCGCCGGCTCTTTTCCCCGAAAAACCGGTTCTTACCAAGCTCGAAGAAATTGTCCGTCTAGAAGCAAGAACCGCATACGGCAGGCTTACGTCGGAGGGGCGGGGGGGGAGGTCCAGGGTTAAGGGGCGGGATCAACCTCCTGAACAACAACAAAAAGCCCACGTTTTGTCCAGTTTGTACACAACGATGGAAAAATGTTTGTGGTGAAGTCGTCCTATTATTTCCATTTGGTTTCGACAAAGCAAAAGCAAAACGAGCAGCGTTTCAATACAATCGGCCGTTGTTGTTGTTTGGCTTTATGAAGCAGGCACGTAAACGGTTACGTCATGATGCAAACAATGACGCAATGATGCAGCACCACTCGGGCTCTGGGCGGTGTGAACAAAAGACGGGGCCTGAAAAAAAAAACGTTCCGAACCAGAAGAGCGCAAGCACGGAGCTAGAACGGGAGCTGCGTTGGTGTGAAAGGGGCATCAGTATGTTTTGATAGACTCTTTGTGTTAAGTTTCTCAGTTTTGATCGTCCAAGTGAGCGTTTTGTGTTTTTGCCTTTGATTAAAATACTTTGTTAATCTTGACCTGGTTCTGGTGTCGTGCGATTGGGTCCTGAGCCTTGTGTCGATCATAACAAGCTTTGCTATTGTCAGCAGAAGTCAAACCGTGCCAACGATACCGAAGCTGTGAGCATCACGGCTCCTCCTGCAGAGCCCCTTGAGAAGCATCATGCTCCGTCACATCTCCTGTCCCTGAAGGCGGCAGACGTCTTCACGGCCCTCAGGCACAGCCGCAGGTCTCAGTGAACTTCTAGGGATGATGAGAGCGGAATCTCTCCTCCTGTACCTCCCCCGTATTTCTCTTCTCCTGAGGAATCCTCTAAACTGACTTCACCGCCCTGAACCACAACTGAGAGCTGTGTCACACTCCTGAGGGGACAGGGTCGCTGGAGAGAGGAGAGAAAAGGCAAAGGAAGAGGAGAGGAGAAAGGAGTCTTTGACGTTTTTCAATTTTCAATTTATATTAACAAGCCCCAAGAAAAAGAAACTTGGATGACTGATCAGCCGAGGGTGAAGTGGATGATTACTCAAGGAAATTGATTTAACACTTGACATGTTATTTTTCTTAGAACATTTGATTATAATGGGTTATCCAAACTCGTTATTTCCTCTAATTTAATATTGCCTGCAAGTCAGAAAAGGTTCATATAACTGTTTTGTACTTGCGAGCTACTTGGTTAAAGGTAGGACGAGAAACAGACATTAACTTCTGGTAGAATAGGTGACAACAAATCCTTTGTGGCTCCATGGAAAATAAATATTAATATATATTTAAATGTATGGTGCAAAACCTGAATATTTGGCCTGAAAGGGATTTGCATGCCAATGGTTCCTAAAAAATGAAATGCAAAATTCAGCAGAAAAAATATTTGAGTATTGGTAGCTGTCTGATTATTCTGCTCTCTGAATTTTCCCTCAGGCATATTCTACAAATATATACTGTTTATATTCTGCAACTTTAACAGTTTGCATCTCGGTTGCAAATGTAATCGACCTTTACACCAATTATATTCAACTTCAGCCGAACAAACATTATAACATTTATGAAAGGGGTGATTGCAGGGCAGCTTTATTAGACTAGCTGTACATACTAAACGTGAAACTAGCTAAAGGATAACTCATAACTCAGTTTTTCATATTTTGCTACCACAAGCTCCAGAAGGCATGGATGCCCTTTGAGCTGTGTTTAACTTACATCCTGTGATTTAAAATGTAAATAAGCTGCAGCCTCTAAATACCATTATCTATAGTATGAATAAAGGTGTTTAAGATCTGTAGGTTTTTGTTGAAGTATGAGTGCAAACAATAATTGGTGATAATTGCAGATATGGGTAATTGGGTTGAAACTGCTCGACGGTGACAGTCATCAAACCAGCTCTGCTGCCGACCTGACAAACAGCTGCTGACAGGCGCAGGGTGTCTCATTGTTATAAACAGGACCTGAGTGGATAACCTTTGATCTCTCTAAATTGCTGATCAGGCTCACAGAGTGTGTGCACACCTGCCTGTGCAGGATGAGGACTGTGCCTCCCACAGCCTCTCACTGATATCTGGATGCATCGAGGAGGAGGAGGAGGAGGGTGAGAACAGAAGGTGATAAATGTGTTGGGGAAATGAAGGGAAGCGATCTGCTGAGTCACATGTACTGATATACATAAGTCAGTATCAATGCAAAATGTGTTCTACAATTCTTTTTTGCACCATTAGAGCATGGAGCTAGCCATGTTAGTTGACAGATAGGTTCTTCCAACTGAAGTATTTGAATAACTTCTTTATTAATTACCCTTAAAAAAAACTACAGACATTCATGATTCCCAGTTGAATCCTAATGACTTTGGAGTTCCCCTTCTCTATGTTTCCATGAGGTCTATATTTCTGGTTTTGAATATCTTTATTAAATACAAACATAAAGGTCCCAGCTCATAATACATTGTAAAGGAAAGCTGCCTCAACTTCACAGATCTAAAGGCTGCTAATAGCATTTGGTCCCACAGAGCATGACAGTGATGTCAACCCATGAGATTGAAAAAGGGAAATATATCCCCACATGCAAATTGGCGTCGAAATCACATTGCGGATTATTCAAATACTGGCTAAGAAAACGTGCTGTGTGTCATTTATGTTGTATAGCACCAAATAACAAGGTGCATTACCTTCTGAACTAATTTAAAGGAGACAGTTTGTTGGTAAAAACGAAATAATGTAGCTATAATTGTGCTGGTTCTCATGGCAATAAGTCAAAGAGGCTAATGGTAGACTGCTGTAAAGTGGAGATTCCCGCATGAAGCACATGACGGAGCTGACTAACTGATGTGACAGTCAATCCTATCCGGTGGACACTATGTAATGCAAGTAGAGAGATGAAGACAGAAGATAGAGAGATTTACCGACCTTGGAAGCTGTTAGAGTATGGAAGGGCAAAGGAGAAAGAAGATAGACATTTTAAAAGAAACTGTAAGCACTAAAGAGTGTGACAAGAAAAAAGTTTCCTGATGAGAGATGTGACCTTTTCGTTTTTCCTTAGGCAAATGTCAACTGACAAAAGGGAGTGCAAATTCACAGTATTTAAACCTTGAATATATCTGATCCTGCCTATTCAAGGGTTTTGTGATTCAGATATTTTAAATGGTCTTGAAACCTTTCTGTACAAAGTATTGTTGGGAAGAGTACTTCTATGGTTTTATGTCCCAATATCGATCATTTCCTGATGGAGTTTATGTGCAGACATATCCGCTTGAGTCGGAGAGGGTAGAACAATATTTTTGTCCCTGTCCCTGTGCTGGCTCACGTCTTCAGAAAGGATGTGGACTGAGACCAGGACTTTAATTGAGCAGAATCATGCCAGCACACGATTTGGACCCTTCCCGATTGGGACCAACACAAACAACATGTTGTAGAATCTGGCACTTCCTCTGTTACTAATAAAATCTGTGATTCGCTTTCTAAAAATAAGATTCTCCATTCTAATTTCCAAACAAAGCTTTGACTGGTAACGATATTTTGGCTCGAGGGTGGTGAGTTTAATTTTCCCTTGTGTTTAGTACTTTTTTTTTTACAGCAATAACATGGAAGCTGAATCTATAATTAAAACTTGTTCTATGATTGATTTAAAGTAGGGAAGAACTTAATTGTAAATGTGTGTAAATGTAATGTCCTTCTGCAGTTACAGACACAATTTAGAGTTTTAGGACAGATTGCTTTCGGAACAGATGCTCGCTTGCTGAGGCTAAACAACTTTTCCTGATTTAAAATATGCATGAGCTCAATATTTCAACTCTTGCAGCAGGTGTTTGAATACATTAAAAACAAAATGTTCATAACTGTTGCTGCTGTTAGATACTGTAGCTCCATATAAAAAACAGGTCTTCATTGTTACTGTACACATTATAAGCAATGATTACTCGACTGAAAAATGTGAAGGATGGGTCAAATGGGGGATGCTACAACACATTATAGTTGTTGTCATCTTCTTGTCACATGTTTGATCACTGAAAGAATGAATATACAGAAGATGATACGAACACCAGTGTCCTCGTAGTTAAAGTGTAAAAACTGAGAGACCGTGTTCGGGTCAGGTGATGAGCCGACAATGTGCTACTGTCTTTGTTTTCACAATATTAGCTTGCGTTCACTGTACTGTACCAACTTGTTTTTTTTAACCCAAAACAAAATATTTATTGGACCTAAACATTTTCACCTCAGAGTAAAGCTTGTTGGTGATTGTAAAACATGACTTATTACAACGTGTTACCTGTTGTTTTCAAGTTTTACTCCCACTTTTTCTATGTAGTGCAGATTGCTCTGGCTCACGTGTTAGAACCATTGATAATGCCCTTTTGATTGGCTGATAATTGGTGCATTAATAATAATGACGTGGGGTTACAGAGTAACGTCACCGTGTGGTTGCCGGACGACCAGCACGACTCCAGGAGGTCACTGAGTCTGAGCTAATTGGTAAGTTTTAGAGGTGATTTATTTTACCTTTAGACAGAGCCAGACTAGTTTTTCCAAAATGTTTCCAGTATTTGTGCAAGCTAAGCAAATTCTTGTATATCTTTGTTTATTTAATTTTTGCAGTCTTTTGCTTTTAACTGCTTTATGCTAACTCTGTGATGCACATAGCTCCCTGAAGGAAAATGCAATTTTCTATTCCCCCATGCCATCCATCAATCTATCACTTACTGATGCATTTTATCTCTCTTTCTTTCTCTCTCTCTCTTGTGATTGTGAGATCAGACAGAATAAACTTGAGAAGCATCTCCTGATTTATTCGCCCACCCCTGCTGTCAGCTGCATGCTCTGCCAACAACCCATTAGCAGGGAATTACAACATATGGTAATTACTCACATTCATAAAATCAGAATCCCTTTTCTCCCTCTATTTGAGTTTAATGAGTGTGAATTTCTTACTTAGATGTCTGACTAACCAAGATATTGGAATTAAAATAAGATGCGTCAAAATTGTGCCAACATTGCACACTTTTTTTATGAACATATAAGTCAACTTCAATACAAAAACTAAGATAAATGCATTTTATCCAAAAAACGTATGTCGTAATGTTTAAATGTGTGTATGCTGCTCCAAAATAATGAAGGACAAACTTTACTACCTGGTATATTGAATGAGACAGAAGCAATGTCTGGTTGAGGGTCAATGCTCTTCTGTGATTTGCTGACTTGTGTTCAGGCCGTTCATCAAACTCCACCTGACACCTTTACATGTGCATAATTCACCTGTCTTCATTCATCTCTGGAGCGTCTGACCTTGAAATAAAATTCCCAAGTCAAGTATAAAATAGCCATGTCTTTGCGCAAGAGCTGAACAACATACCAGCCGTTCTCAATGTTTCAATGATGGCACTTTGTCCTATTCGCTGCCCTGAAATGAAAATATTGTACTTACAGCAGACGTTAATGCATCTTGTATCATCTTGTAATACTTCTGACTCATTTAATTTGCCCTCCGTGTCACAGCCTGCTCTTATACAAAGACTTTAACAGCACTTTAACCACAGCGTGTCTGATGAGTGGAATATAGTGGTGTTTCACTTTCAGGTAAGTAACGTCAAGACAGATCTGCAGTTTTACCTTGATCAGATTTAACGGATCAAAAAAGGCTTTTCTATCAAATTTAATAGGGAAAATCACAGGACACCATCTACTAATTGGATCCAAAGCCCTGATCCAAACTGGCCATGACAGGAGGTTACATATCTCGAGCTGGGGCAGTGAGGCAGGAACAACCTCTTTAAGTTTCATCCATTGTGAGTGATAATGTATTTCACTGGTCTGACATTTTTCCAAAGGCTGTTTGATGGTTAATATTTGGTTTTGGATTTAAAAGATGATGCTGGTAATATGTCATATATTTAATTTGTCATTCAATCTCATGAAAGACCAAAAGTAACACTAAGAACTATTGTGAAAGCCTGATACAACTCTTTCCTCTGCTCTACAGTGGTCAACAATCTAATAGAAATGCAACACGGTTGTACTGGGTGACATGGTGTTTCACTTTAAAGCAACCATCACAATCCAACAACTTCCATCAATAGTCCAATCAAATAACCGGATTCCAATGGGCCAATTGAGTGGTATAACCCAATCGGTCAATCAGATGAGTCAATCCAATGGAGTGGAACCTTAAAATGACATACACTGTTAATCAATCAATCAAAAATACTTTATTAATCCCAGGGGGAAAATTCGGTATTGTGACGATTGCACCATATTTGAATGAAAAAAATAATATTTATTAAGTAAAAATATGCAAAAATATTCCTAGTAGGCACAGATACGAGGCAGGACGTTCTCTAATGACTCATGGTAGAGACATGGTGAAACCCTCGATACAAAAAGCTGTAACAAAAAAAACAGAGATTGGTCATGTGGTCATTAGAGCGACCTAAAATGAGTTGAAGTGAGGATATGTTTGTTTAGAAGCTAAGTGTTTTATGAAATTATAATGATTAAAAAAGGGTCCTCACAAAGGTGTACAAAGGTGTACAAATATGTTTGCATGTCAGCTCTAAGTATTTGAAATAGTGTGTCACACCATTACTGGCTGATTTTACCTCACATACACACACACACACACACACACACACACACACACACACACACACACACACACACACACCTGGAAGGGGCAGTCTCTCCTTACTGGAATTTCTGTCCCTTCCTCCTTACCGGTTTACGACTCATCGCATATATATATGGTCTAGGATCACCATGTGTATTAGTAAACAAATGAAAATTAATAAAAGGACCGATTTTATCCAGATGTATAAATGATAACACAAGGAACGTGAATGTCAAAAGAGCTAACGATTGTGTGCAAAAAAAAAATTAACTGAGTCAAAGAGTCTTGTGATTTGTGTTAAGTGTTTTGGTGTGGTGGGTTTCAAGTTTTGTGGATTAAAGAGGACGATTTTACTTCTTGAATGTGAGTTTATGTATTTTGTGAATGGGTTACGTTTGAAATCGTTGGTTTATATTTTGTGGAAGTAGAATTATGATCGTACCAAACTGGTGGGTTGATGGTGTGACACGACTCGTATTAGATTTCGTGAAAGTAGACAATACCCGATACGAGGACATGTATGTCATCTCCAAAGACGTCTCTTTCTAAGAACTATATGCTTTTATGTCATTTACTTCTTTATGTTTACTCAACAACTTTTTTTAGTATAAAATAAGTTTTATTGTAACACGTTGTTACGGTAAAGTCGTGTATCAAATGATACGAAGCCTAGAGAGATTCACACTACCGTAACAAATGGTTTTGGGTCAAAACATTCGACGACGGAAGGACACGGAGTAACTTTTAGGAATCGGAAGGTGGGACGTGGAGAAACAAAGAGACAGGAAGTCTATTTGTTGTTTTCTATATCACCAAACCAGTCACCAGACACAACGTATTTTCATTCAAATGGTGTCATGTAACACGTCCTAAACACATGTCAATATCATACGTTTGTACGGTTGGGTTAAGTTAATGTATTACTTCATTTATTCAAAGTGTTGTTGTCTTATTCTGACTATATAAGTTACTTAACGTCTCGATTGTTTGACCATTATTGACAAAAAAAGTTCAGATTCACCAGACCTAATGTCTCCGTTGTCATTATAGCCGAGGTCTAATCCGACTTGGGAGACTTGCAGGAGAGAGTAGCAGTTTGGTACCAACTATTGTAAAGTAAATTAATCTCATAGAAGGAGGAGTAAGGGTGAGAGTCGGGTCGAGAAGGAGAAGGAGAAGAGGATGAGAAACGAGTAACGAGGTACAGCCGAAGGTAACAACGAGATTCTTTCATGAGTGGACACCAGGGAAAACTATCACGATTGAGGACTTAACTACTCGGTTGTTAATACGGATAGTCCATAACCAGGTCCACCTGCAAAAAGAAAACTAGTAACTAGTACACACTCCTTAAAACTTAATAGTCACAAAATTTGGTCGATTGTGCACCTGAAATACAGTTTAAGGACACAGAATGCCTCTTAGCCACACGTCACTCAAACGTTTTTCACGGGGACAACTAAACGTTTAAACTTTTCGACTTTGCACAAATCTCAAGACCTCTAAACTGACTACAAAACGAGAAACTCACCAGCAATTTTATTAACACGAAATTACATAGTTAAAATCACACAAATCGTTAGCTCCTTTTGACATTAGCTATTGTCATAATCACAAAGAATCAAAAATGAATATGAGGAGGGATGCCTATCTTTTACGACAATCGCAAAAGGTATAACACATTAAGGTTACACACACACACACACACACACACAACCACACACACACACACACAACAACACACACACACACACACNCATTTGGTAACCTATCCATGTGAACCTGTCATTGACGACTTTGTCAGGTGTCATGTCCTTGGTTTTGCTTATGTTCAGTTGTAGATAGGACTCCTCAAACCACCTGACAAAGTCGTCAATGACAGGTTCACATGGATAGGTTACCAAATGCAATTGCACACTTTTTTAAATATTAACCTATGTGCATACAGTACGTTTCTATTTGGGTAGTAGAACCACCAGTACAGAGGAACTGGCAGGTACAGGGCAAACAATCCACAGTAGGACACGTTATTGATGTTAGTGAGATTTAAACTATAGGGCTATCACTATGGGCAGCAACGCTGTAAAGATTGATGATACTACCAGCAAAACACCGCAAAAAAAACTGGTAGTGGCCTGGCTGATTGTCCCAGTCCATCCCTGACTGTTGTTACTGCAGCAACTACTCTAGTTAGGATACTTGAGAAGATAAGAGGTGTGGTTTCGCATTCTACTACTCCGACCCCATATTCAGAAATATTTAAGAAACAGGAAATATGAACCATATTTAGGAGGGTTAGCATGCTAACATTGGACCATGAGCACATAGAACTGCTGAGGGTGAACGTCTATAGTTTTGCAGCTTTTGTTATTACACAATTTAACACATTTTACCTGATGATGGTCGCGTCGCGTTGGTTTACCATGACCACAAGATAAAAGAAAGAAAGCTGCTCTGCTGCTACATTCAACATATATTTAAATCTCTTGAAATGACAGCTCTGAGGTGGTTTTACTGTATTTTTTGTTTATGGTGGAGCCATGGTGGGTAGAGCGTATCTATTATTAAGCTGCGCAGGGTGAGAGGGGTACAGACACTACATGAATTATACAATATGTTATTTGTGCTGCAGTCTTCCCCCGCTCTTGAAAGTCTCTGCATAAAGGCTCAACATACTGCTGCCTTTATGCAGACGTAGTTCGGGAGTTTGTGAACTGAAGGATGCGAGATTCTGCTACTCTTGTTTGTCTTAGAAATACCATTCATGGTCAGTGATGGATATGAAGCTATCACTTTTTGCCCAAAAAAAAATAATTCCTTCTTGTTCTCATTTTCCAATTAAGTTATTTGCAAACCTGTGCAGTATTCAAACTATACCCTGTTAGATTTTATAACACAAAATACTCAGAAGAAAAATTGTTAGCATAGTAGACAAAACACCAATTTTGCAATAGCTTTTTAAGCAATTTGCTAACATCCGCATGCTAACATGCTCACATTGATCATTCTAGCATGCTGGATTGCTGGTTTAAAGCAGGTACAATGTTCACTATTTCTATCATCTAGAATCTAGCGTGTTACAATGCTACATTTGCCATGTTATAACACTGAATGGAACGTAAGCTGAGGCAGAGGGGAATACTGTTGGTATTGTTATTTGGTCATGGATGAAAATCAGGTGATTGTCAAAGTTAAAAGTATTTATTATTTTTGGACCATTTGATTTCAACCGAATGATTTGGCAACAGAGACGCTGCTGAGTTTATTTAGTGTGGACCAATGGATGTGTTCACCATCATTTGAGCTACAGCGTTAGCATGGCTAAAAGCAAACCAGTCTTTTTCCCCGCTAAAATGAAACGTCATTTATATATGTGATAAGCTGAAATCAGACAATTATATCTGCTATTCTGATACCTGCTTTCTACCACTTATGCATTGTATTTATAGAGCAACTTAAAGACACTAAAATAACATAATTAAAATAACATCATGGTGAGGCATACCGCACATTAGCCAGGACAGACAAGCCATTTGGCCATTCATGGGACACGTTATGACAGAAAGCAATCTGTGTGCTTTCAATGTAACTCTTTAAAATATCATGTTACATTCATGTTTTATTAATATCATTGAATGTTTAGTAATGGGAGCTGGTGTGAGAGAGGAGTAGTGGTGAACTTGGTGGCTGACTCCCTCTCCTGACAGGCAGGGGGCCAGGGGATGTAGGGTAAAGAAAGTGAGCTTCTTCATTTGCAATTTATATGAGAACATGACGTCTGTAGAATTGGAAATGGGAATACAGCTCCAGAGATTTCCATTAGGGGTGGACGTACAGTAACAACCCTTATTTCCATACCTTAAGGTAGCTTTATACAAGCTCATGTTTCTATATTTGACAAATAGTGGGGTAACAAGACGAGTGGTGAGCAAAGGGCAAACACCTCCACATATTTCAAAGTTTCTCATGCATGCACTATACTGAATCAGAACCTATGCTGTGCGGTGTATGTGTTCACCCACTCTATGATAACTCCTCCGCCTACAGCTCATCCAGTGCAGTGTGTGTTTCCAGAGGGGACTAAATGTACGGTTTCTGTCTGATTTGCCCTTAATACTGTTCAGAAAATACTCCCCAACTCAAACCAGTCAAGGTTTTGTCAAGCCTCAGCTGTGGCTAGCTGCTCTTATGGTTGTGCTTGTCTTATGTCCTTTTGTTCTTCTCGACCACAATACTGAAGACTGCTCAAGGCTGCAGAGATAGACTGGACTCAAATCCCCAGCATCTAACCCCACATGGCATGACTCCTGGCTCCAGCTGCTGTGGCAGCACTTTCAGACCAGAATCCCATTCTGCTCTCCTATAGTTTCTTCTCAAAGGTCTCCCTCAGAGACTCTGCCTCAGGGACTTTCTGTTCCTGCAGCTTGCTTCAATCTCTAAAAAAACTGTTTGGTGTTAGGCTGGGGGTCTTTGGGAAACTTGAAGCTGATTCCACCTTCTTAAATGACTCAGGTTTCAGCTTTTGCAGCATTTAGGTATAGGCATCCATATATAATACAACAACAGACTCCTCTAAACACATGTATTTAATCTACTCATCCCTGACTTGTGCATTACATTGAGTCACTCACACAAGGTCTATCTTGTGGAAGGAACCAGCTGAAGACAGCACATCATCGCCTCATCACCCATCAATGAAAACAGATTCTTCTTCTTCTGATTATTTGACATGTATATTGAATTTTCTATTTGAAAAGGATAGGCGTTTTTTGTCTATTCTATTTTCTTGTCCACCCTTTATCCCACTCAGGCAGCTGTGGATTGTGTTTCCTAGTCCTTCTTTGATCTTCCAGTGATGAGACGGAAGACGAGGAAACTCTATTTTCTAGCTTATTTTCTAAGACTCTGGAGGCAATCTGTCAACTCAATACCAACCAACCTATGTGTATGCTGTAGTGCCGTGAAAAGGGAGTCGGAGGCGGTGTATTCAGAATAGAGTTCCAATCTTTATTATCCATTAATAACAGAGAGGTTAACACATGACTGCTCTGCTTGATGCGCTAGCAGGAATGGCAGCTGAAGCTACAGGTGTTCGCTACTAAAGGGTCCGTGTGGCAACACAATACGAGAGGTGAATTATGTCCAATAATGTGTCACCACAATGCACACATTTGTTCGTGTGTGTCCTACTACTTACGACTCATGTCACCATTCAAGTGTGTGAGGCCACCCATGGTGGCCTCCATCTCTTTTCACGCTTCTGTGAGTTTCTCTGCCTGTAAGGTTTCATTCCTCCCTGCAACATCAGTACTGGAGATAAAAATGACTACATGAGGCTACAGCTACTATTAACTGTGGTTGACAGACCAGGGTTGGCACTGGGGAGGATCATTACACAACCCTACAAAAAGGGATGACATGAAAGCATGGCTTTAATGAAATCCCAGCAAAGACTTGAGGTTCAAAAAGTCAAAATCTAAAGCTGTAAATGGTCTTGTCAGGACGATAAGTACCGAACCATGAAAGTGAGGGAAAAGCCTATTTTGAATGTGACATTGATTCTGCAAATGTTTCACCTCGACACAGAGGTGTCTAATGCGATGTGGTGTTCGCTATCTGTGCTAAACCACAGACAGCAAGTACCGAAATAATTTAGTATTGCTGAAATAATGTGTTAACCACACAGCAACCAAACACATAAAATAAGTTGAATCAGAAATACAAGAAATTTGAAAATGTCACTTTGGACATAGTTTCCACAATTATTTTTGCAACTTATAGACTTTAACAATAATAAGAGTACTCCAAAAGAAAATTCAACCTATATATAAATCAAAAAACGTAAATAATGTTGTTAGGTGCAGTACTAGAAGTCTGTCTCAGAGGTCAAGTAACCATGACACGGCTTTGCTTTATACTTCACAGAGAGCACATTGGTGGTAAAGCGTGCGTAATTTAACAGGTCATAAACATCTACAAATGCTTCAAAACAGTGATTAACATAACACATGCCAATACAAACCAATAACAAACAAGAGTCTGAGTCCATCAGGGGAGAAATGCAAATGTCTTGAATCCCCCTGGTAATAATCTTTATGTATGTATATGTAATGTCTGTTATTGACATAAATGACTGTTTGCTAATCAAATAACTCCACAAGTTAGCGGTTATTATATCCTGTGAATGTGCAGCCAGACATCCTGCCAGTGTGGTTCTGTTCCACTTACGCAGTGATACCTTGTTACCGAGCAGTGTGTGTGATTTATTGCATATTTGTACCGCTTTGAGGATACGAAATGATGCACGTGACACTGTGAATTGGATTCTTTTTTTGGAATGCATCACAAGGCCCATCAATTCATATGAATTATAAATGGCATAGATTTGTTCTCCTATAAACCCTTACCATGATGAATAAACTAAATCCGTCACATGAAGGTTGAAGATGTCCCGACTCCTTTTTCCCTGTTGAGTAAATGATGCAGAGCTTATTTTCAGTTTGTGTGTTAATGTGTGTTTACAGATATGCATGCAGTATATCTAACAGTTTACTTTAGCAGCTTTAAGAAGCAATCCCCTGTTTAACTTTCATTACATTTGAATTAATAGAATCAGGCATTTATGTTCTACTCTTAACAGCCTTATGCACTACATCGTTTTAGAAATCTGTTAAATCCTATTCAGAAAGTAGCTACTACCCTTGGTGTAAATCTCTGTGTGTTTTATAGTGCAGCTGTATTAAGCTGTCACACAGAGGATTTATAGGTTCATGACGAGTAAAAGACTCCAGTGAAAAGCTGTAATTCATGGCATGCAAGTGCGAATGACAGCTAACACACTGTGCTCTATATGCCTGAACAATTACACTCAGATTACAATGACAACAATGTCAACAATTGTATACTCATAGAATTTTATAAATTCAGAAAACCAGAAAGGCCTGTTATCCTTCAGGTAACAATGTTCCTACTCTTAATGTTAACAAAAGTGAAATAAAAGTGTTCTAGCCTTGTCATTTGGATTGGCTAGCTTCTTCCTTGACCCATGCACGCTCACCAAGTAACATTAAAATTGCTGCAGTAGTTTCCCGGTAAAAACTGAAAAACAAAGTTCCAAAAATAAGCTTCTTGGTGGAGGTTATGAGTCCTGAGCAGTAGGAATGGGGCGGGGAAAAAGTTATGGCAGACCAGCAAGCTACAGGATTAGACAACAGGGTTCAGGATGCAGTGTTCAGGGGCTGGAATACGAGACATGAAACCAGAAAGCAACAGCAATAATCTGGCAAGGAAAGAGAGGAAAAGGGCTGCAGGAATACAGATTTTTTTTAAAGGAGGAAAGCATTTTTCTTGTTTCGTCGTTTTCAGATAGCAGTATTTTATTATCAATCTAGGTTGCTTTTGATTTATTTATTAACACACATGTGTACCATGTCACATAAAAATGGTTTGCCGGTGCAAGGAAATCTATAGTGCGAACACACAACATACATCATTTCTGTTCTTTGACATATTGAGCTGTCTTTGCAGGTGGCTTAGGAAGGGAGGACAATGTAATCATACCCTGATCAACAAGCCAAACATAATATATATCTCAGGTTATGACAGCCACAATCTGTGTTGATCTGTGTGTGTGTGTGTGTGTGTGTGTGTGTGTGTGTGTGTGTGTGTGTGTGTGTGTGTGTGTGTGTGTGTGTGTGTGTGTGTGTGTGTGTGTGCGTGTGTGCGTGCGTGCGTGCGTGCGTGCGTGCGTGTGTGTAGGGTTACTAGGGTCAGACCTCATGCACATGTCAAGAGATTAGGTGGAGCACCTGCCTAAAGTGCCATAACCTTTCACTGTTACTCCAAACTGCTCTCCACGTTTCTAGACTTGAGGTCACTGTATGCAACCTTTTCCCAACAATGTTTTTTACGGATTTTAATCAGGATACCATACCTTTTTTTTAAACGATGAATACAAAAATCCATGTGGTTTTCATTCCCAAAGGTTGAAAAACACAATTAATGCTGGTTGTTTATCCCTAACAAAAACATGGACTCTTAATGAAAAATAATGACACTGTCTATTGCTCATACAGATGATAATGAAAATGTTTTATACACTTATTTATTTGGTCCTGATTTATTTGCCTGTTAGATAGAAAGACAATGGTAAGTGAGTTTGACCTCTTAACCTTAATAGGTCAACGTAAATCCAGCTAAGGAGGTGGGAATACCTGCAGTGTGTTGAGCTAGAAATGTCATATATTGTTGCTTATATTACATTAAGTGTACTCCACAGCATTACAGTGTGCAAACCTCTGTGTTCTTTGTATGTGTCTGTGAAAAGGTTAATCGCCCCAGAGTTCTCATTTCACAGCCTCTGTTATACATAACATAATGCTGCGCGGCTGATACTCCTCTGGGTTTGTAGCTCATGTTGACCTATCAACATCGCCACAACTGTTAAAGAGCCGCAGGCCATCAGCACTGTGTGATCGTTCCTCTGTCCACGGCTGCTCCTCTGCTCCAATTCAGCTGGATCTACAATACAAGAGGCTGAAGTTCAAGCGGCTTGTATTTGGTCTAAACTGAGTCGCACATGATTGAGTGTACAGTATGTGTGTATGTGTGTAAACAACTAAAACACCTATTTACTTACGGTTTAAAATCAGATTCAGCATCAACAATGTGTTTTCACATTTACATGCATATTAAGTATATGTTTGCAGCTATTGATCAATGTTATGCAGATTTTCTAACTGTACCTTGTTTTGATTTACAAAGCACATCATGTTATCCTAATTTGGTGTCATTATTTCATGAATAGTTCATATTAGTAGATTAGAAACCATAGCTATCCTCTTCCAACTTCACAAACTCATTTCTGTGTCAAAGGTGAAATAAAAACAATATTTTTAATTTAATAATCAATCAATGTTTATTTATATAGCCCAATATCACAAATGTTACATTTGTCTCAGTGGACTTCACAGTGTGTACAGAATATCAGTATGACAATACGACACCCTCTGTCTTTAGACCCTCACATCGTACAAGGAAAAACTTCCGGAGAAAACCCCACAGTTTAAAGGGGAACATGGGAGAAACCTCTAGAGCAACAGAGGAGGGATCCCTCTCCCAGGATGGACAGACGTGCAATAGATGCCGTGTGTAAATCCAAGAGATAATACATTTTACAGCGTAGGTAGACCAAATGTTTGGAAATGCATGTGTCTATAATAAGAAGATGAATCCACGAGGATGTCAACAATCCTGTGGGAGCCATCAGGGAAGTAGTATGATGAGAGTCAGGCAGGACCGCAGAGATAGGTTCAGCCACGACTCGAAGTCCAGGACTCAAATCCAGAACTCAGGATAGAGGATCCAGGACACAGGACCGCAGCAACAGGATCAGCCTCGAGTCCGGATCCCGGCGTATATGATGTAGACACAAAAAAGAGATTTGGGGAAGCTGGGTTAATCGGAACATGACAGTACACAGGTACAAACAGACAGAAAGACGAAGTAAGGTGTTCCCCCGACAGTCTAAGCCTATAGCAGCTAAACTAACGTGTCTACATACATGCACTCCCTTAGGATAGGTTGAGGGATAAGGGATAGCAAGTAGACTGACCCCTACTGTAAAACAAAAGATAAAAGATACAATTAATGAAGATTCAGGTTTTGCTAAAATGTGTTAGGACTTCCCCTAATAGTTTGTTTAGAGGTTCAACTAAATAATGTATTGTGTCCCAAAGAAGTTCTCAATAACAGATAGAGCTGGAAGGAAGAGTCTATTCACAGTTAACAATTGTTCTTCCCTCGTGAGAAATGTTGTTAACACCCTGCCAAGAGACATGTTTTGCAACCATTGAGCGTAACATTTTTTCAAGTTAGCTGAGATGGAATCAAACAAGCACTGCATGTCTCGAGGACAGCATTCCACCACTGAAGGGGGTATGACTTATTGTACATGTTCTAGTTGTGACCGGCTTGATGTCTGTTAACTCAATTAGGTCTCTCACACATCAGAAAGCCCCTAACATTTCCCAAACACGCTCCCAGATCTCAGTGCTTGCTTTCATCCTCATATCATTCCGTGGTAAAATCCCTTACATTGTCTGCTATGGTCTTCTCTCACGCTCAGTCGCTAAATTCAATTTAGGGTCTGCTTTGTTGGGCTTGAGATCTCAATAAACTACTGTTGGAGTAGAAGATGACAGCTATAGGAGAATTAAGATCACAAAAGAGCCGTTATTCTTCAGGCTGTATTTCACTTCCTTGGAACCTTTTTGCTATTTCTTACTGCCTTCCATTTTATAATAACTTTGAAAAAGAAAGTAGATAAACTATTGGTTGCCGTTTATAAAACACAGTGCATTTAAAGTTGGCCGACTGAAGCTAGGGAGCCAGCAGCGGTGCAGGAGAGCGTGACTGAAGAATGGAGAGGGAGCAGCATTAGCAATAATTCTTCAGATGTACCTCCAGAGAGGACAGATTTTGAATATAGAAGATCCGAAATCTATTGAAATAGCTGTTTATTAGCTATAAAAAGCTATTTTTCATGCCCGAAAACATCCCAAACAAAGGAAAATAAGAGAAAAATACAGACAGAGGGAAGGATCTCTGCATATACCGACACCGCCATCCACTAGTGCAGTGGTTCCCAACCTGGGGGGCGCCAAAGATCGCAATACATGATTGTCACTAAAAGCCTTGTCTCTACATTACAATAAAATATAAAAAATAATTGATTCATTAATTTGAATAAAAATTCAAGTTAGCAGCATAAAAAGACAGAAATGTATAATTCTTTCTATAATAGAAATGTTTCTTCTGCCCATAAAGTGTCCAAACCGGGCTTTTCTGGATAAGCGCATTTTTAAGTCATTGTCCATGCCGGTTTCAGTTGCATTATTTGTCACAGTTGCTCTGATCAGACTGGTCTCCTCCATTTTGTAGATTATTTACGACTTTTGAATCGACATAAACACATCGGCAAAATCCGGCTTACTTTGAGCATGTGTTTTAAACAGTTTAATCGTGAAAATTGTGAATTGTTTCCACTTGCGCCGTCCTTTAATTTCTTCATACAGCGGGAATCCAAATGAATGAATCCTGAGTCCAATAACCATCAAAGTCACTCCAATAGTGCTCCTTAATTACACTTTCATCCTCCTTTAACAAAATGCTTCACATTCATCCAGTTTGTGACAGTAGTTGTAGCATTTTTGAGACTTTTAAACTTTAATTACCGCTGTTTCCGTCATCAGGTTTAATCAGCGAGCTCTGTTCCCACGTCTGTTGCTTTCCAGAACTGTGGGAAAAAGACAAAGTGTCATGGACGTCATCAGAACACTGACAAAAAACCCTTATAAGGAAAGATTGAGGGTCTAGAACCACAAAGTAACAACAATAAAACACCGGAAGATAATCAGAAGTTTTAGCACCCGTAGCTACATATCTTGAAAAAAATCTTTGTCCAATGTAATTCGAGTTTTGGTTTTGCTGTCCCTACCCGGACCAAGGGACAACACAAATTACCGACACTTGTTGGTACGGGAACGCGACAACACGTAAGACTCGTCGAGTGGACCCTCTCCGCCCGGAAAGAAAGACAAAAACCCGGCCTCCCCCACCCCCTTTGTCCGGGTCCCTCGAACTATGTTTTTACCCCCTTTTGACCATGACGTTCCCTGTTTTTACCGTCCCTGGATTTTCTTCTAACCACCATGCAATTTGTTTAACATCCTAAGTAGCGTTTTTTGTAAAGTATTACTACGACCAATGTCCAGGACATTCGGAAGTTTTTTACAAACACTATATTAACTAAAATAGTGAAGCATAAACCTAGGTCGACATCGGACTTCCTGAAAGTCAGGGGATATATTTTTTGGTAAAGTTGTTACCAAAGAAATTAAAAGAAAGACCCCGTAGGTGCTAACGACCCCTCCCCTAACCAAGTTTAACGTTAGGGACTAAAAGTGAATGGAAACGTAAGGGAAAGGAGGTTGTCCCTGATGAAAGACAACACCGTTTATTGTTATTTACTGACCGCTATGTTACCCCATTATACTCCATCACCGACCTCGACACACAATAACCTTAAGTTAAGGGGGTGTCGACGGGACTTAGGTAACAAAAAGTTTCCGGACAACGGCAACCGTTCGCTCGTTGCCTGATTCCCTTAGCCTGGTTTTTTATGTGGTGTATGTAAACGTGAATTTTTCCTTTTTCACGGGAAAAAACACACGCACCACAAACACAAAAGTGGTTTTTGGAATTGGATTTTATAAAGTAACAGATAAGGTCCCAATTTAACCCTAAAACTATACCACCCCCCGTAAGAGTACCACCCCTTCACACCCCGACCACAAAAACCATTCTAGAAGTAACAAGATTTTGAAATTCCAGATATGACATACCCTCCCGGGATTTTCGGTTTGACGAGGGGGTAAATTAGCATAGGTTTTACCGTTTGTAAACTAAGGTGGTTCTGGTGTTATATGTTTATCGTTACCCTTGAATTAAACCTTTAAGTAATCCTAGAATTTAATAATTAACATGTATTGTTTTCTACAATTGTTTATTAGGTTGGAAAGTTTAACGATAAATTTAGTATTAACGAGACGGTGTTGAACGATCCTCTTTGTAAAAAAATCCTTTAGAGTCAATCTAATACCGGTTTTCAATAACGCATGAAATTGACATTTTTCAGCTACAATATACCTAGGCTAGTCTTTAAGTCGAATACGTGAGCGTATGTATGTAATCGAACTCCAATCCTTTGCCCGAGGCAAATGTATGTCCCTGCCCGCCCCCTAACCCCCCCCGACGCCGACGTTGAGGACTAAGCCTCGTCTTCTGTGTGCAAGTGATTCGGTTTTTTGATCATAGCCCCAGTGTCCTCTAACGATAAACCTTTCATTACAGTTGTGTATTAGCTGTGATTATATCGAGATATAATTCTTGCTTTTAATTGTAATTCAAAAATATACTCTTTAAACGCTCACACTACTACAGTCTCGTAAGTATACATGGCTCCCGATCGGGGGCTGTCGGGGTCGGTTAAATTGGGAACACAGATAGGTCATACTGAACCTAACTTACGACTCCGTAATACTGGTTCACCTACACACTCATCCAGTTACTTCGCATTACTGGTCAACAACTCCTAACATTAAATTTTTTTTTTAGAAGTCTCCTTCCACAGCTAAAGTCGGTTGAAAAAGATTATTTGGGATACGGTTTCGGTAACAAGAAGTTTTCCTTCTCTAGGTTGTGTTTCGTAATACTACCTGTTCTGGAACACGGAGAAGAAGACACACATAGCCCGAACACACAACAAATCAACACACACACACACACACACACACACACACACACGCACACACAACCACACCACACCACAAACACACACACAAACACACACACACACACAACCACACACACCCACACACAACACGTTCCCCGCGGCGGTCCCTTAAACCCGGGGTACTTTTATTAAGTGTAAAACCGGGGTGTGTCCGTGTCGGTCGTTTGGGTTCGTGTTAACGAAAACATTGTGTAGAGGTCTGGTTGCTGAGTAAATACGAAATTTAATTGAGGTGGACGTTGTCCGAACGTAGATAGACATCAGGTTATGATTTTGACGTTTCATAAAATGACTGGTGGACTCGACACTTGTATATTGTGGAACGTCTGACGTTTAAGATGACGTTGTAACACGACGTCATCTTAAGTGATAAACTATATTGTTGAAATGTAAGGACTGTTATCTGGGAAGTTATCAGTACGAAAATTACCAACATGTAGGAAAAATTATTGTTAAAACTTAACCCTTGTAAGTATTTAGTTTTATTTATAATTGAATTTATATGGTACCTGCGTGAATTTAATTTTTTTCCACTTGTAATTGGTGGTTTAATAGTAATATTTTACGATAGTGTTTTTTTTTTTTGTATTTGACGTTCTAAAAGATTAATTTAATATTGAATGGTTGATGTTTTATTCGCCCATAATTTCCCATTTACCGTTGGTTTGCCCTTTACCTTTACTTTTTCCGGACTCCACCACAAATTTTAAGTCTCGGTTTGCCCACCTGTATGACAGTGAGAGAGAAACAGAAAGAAGAGGAAAGAAAGAAAAAACTTTCGGACTTGAAACATCAGCAACTCTGTAGCATTGTGCCATTCCATGAGCGTAGGGACGAGAGTTGTACGAGAGGTGAGACGAGCTGTTCTCGCCCACGGCGTGTCGCAAACCTCTGGTCCTGTTTGGTAATGTACATGTATCTCCGCCATATGTCTCGATAACCTATTAAATTGAAAGCTTGTTTTTTTCAACTTTACTTTGAGCATTTAAATCACCTCATATAATAGTTATATTACAATAAATTACAATTAATAACTACTAGCTACTTTTCCCAATGAATTGTAAAAAGAATTACAAGATGTAAACCCCGGGGACAGATCAGTGGCCCGGCAATCTTAGCAGGATTGAAAGGGGGGAATGCCGCGGGAAACACACACACACATACGAATATATGTTTGACAACGAGAAACCACAAGGATTATTCCACTTTAATGTGTAACTAACTTCGACAGAGGGGGAAATATAACAATTCGACGGTAGAAACAAAATGTAGGTTATTATACTGTAGTCACCACAAACAAAGGAGACCACAACTTGACCTCCCAGTTNCATGTGTCTATAATAAGAAGATGAATCCACGAGGATGTCAGCAATCCTGTGGGAGCCATCAGGGAAGTAGTATGATGAGAGTCAGGCAGGACAGGATAAGTTCAGCCACGACACGAAGTCCAGGACTCAGGATAGAGGATCCAGGACACACGACCACAGCAACAGGATTAGCCTCGACTCAGGATCTCGGCGTATGTGGAGACACAAAAAATTGATTTGGGGGAAGCTGGGTTATTCGGAACATGAGAGTACACAGGTACAGACAGACAGAAAGACGAAGTAAGGTCCCCCCCCCGACAGTCTAAGCCAATAGCAGCTAAACTAACGTGTCTACATACATGCACTCCCTTGGGATAGGTTGAGGGATAAGGGTAGCAAGTAAGAAGAAACAGAGGCGGAGAGGCACACGCAGGGAGAAAGGTCCCCACTGGAACCTGAATTGGAATTGGTGAGAGGTCAGGAGTAGGTCTGTGACTACGTTCCACACTCCCTGGCCGGAATAGGGCTCTCTGCAACCTGTTACCCTCTAATAAACCTCGAGAGGTCAGAGAGGGGAAAGGTTTTGGATAAAGTTTTTAGGATTTAAGTGAAAGAGTAAGAACTAAAATGTATAGGTGAAGAGGCACAACGTGTCTACGTCAATGCACTCTTATTAGATTATTTTTATTTTATCACTATAAGCTTTATCAAAAAGGAAGGTCTTAAGCGTACTCTTAAAAAACACNTCAGCAAAACTAGGGGCTGAATCTAATAAGCCCTAACTATAAGCTTTATCAAAAAGGAAGGTCTTAAGCGCACTCTTAAAAACACAAACTGGAAGCTGATTCCACAAAAGTGGAGCTTGATAAGAAAAGGCTCTGGCTCCCATTGTACTTTTAGACACCAACAACTTGGAACGCAATGCCCTAGTAGGACAGTAGGGTATAATGAGTTCTTTAAGGCAAGATGGCGCCTGCCCATTAAGGGCTTTGTAGGCGAGAAGAAGAATTTTAAATTCTATCCTGTGTTCTATAGGGAGCCAGTGTAAGGCAGCCAGAACAGGAGTAATGTGGTCCCTGGATAATAATAATAATAATAATAATAATAATAATAATAATTGATCTACTTCTTTCAATCTTGACACTTTATAACTCTTTTTCAATCTTGCTGATTTGAATATGAATGTGTCTGCTACTTCGATTAAAGTTGATTCTAGTTGATCCTGAATGTGTCAATGAATGCAGCAATGACCTTTGTGTTATGAAATTACTGTAGGAGTTGAACCTTTCTTCTGCAGGTGAACAAAACTTTGAAAAATGCTTTAGGCCTTATTACTTCTTTGTGACTAAAAAATTATTAACCTGTATTTGTGCTGTAACCTTGCCACTATCAGCTACATCTTGCAGAACTGTGGCTTTGAAAAAAGAGAAAAACCCTGCAGATGAGTTTCAATTTTGGCTTTACTTTTCAAACTATTGAATCTTGGCTTTTGTCCTCAGGAAATTGTCCATTTATGTCTGTGAAGCTCATAATCAGGGTAATTTCATGCATAACTAAGCTGATGTGTCACAGTCAGGTAGCGCTGTGATATTGATTACAGATTAGGTAGACATCATTATCATCACTGGGCAGGATGCATTAGTTTGGTGTTGGTGTGTTGGCTCTCCGAAATGAATCAGCTAATAGAAAACCATCTTATTGTTATTCACTGAGGCTGAAACTAAATGTTTCTGAGAGCATTTTACTTCGCTCAAGATGTAAATTACACTCACCTATCTGCTCTACTGAGGCACTATGACCTCAAAAACACCTGCTAACAATTATAGGTATATATAAAATATTTTGTGATAAGAAATAATATTTTATTGAGGCTGGAAAACTCATACAAATGCATCTGAACAGTGTGTTTAAATTATTGATTTATTATATTCATAAAGCTCAAGTAAACCATCTGAACATCATCACAGAGAAAACAGCAACAAACCTTTCCCCCTATAAAGTGTTACCTTCCCCACTTGTGTACAACAAAATATACTGAGATATATTTGAAGGGCCCCCCTTTGGCCTCAAAGCTCATTTCTATGCAACAGCAGTTTGTGTGCATTTACATGTAAATTATACATTTGAGACGTTGGAGCATTCTGTTTATGAGTTGGCATGTGCAAAGATTGTTTTCCGTTCACTATAACCAGGAGGAGCCAACAAAAAAGCTAGCTTGGATTTGCCAACCATGAACAGTTTTCAGTGTGTGGCTGTTTTCACAATGGCTTTATTGTTGGAGCCATGCGGCCTCCCAGCTGTGAACTTCTAAAAGTTAATGAGACATCCATGAAAAGACGAGGACGACCAGGACATTGGGGTATTCTGATTTATGAGAGATGAGATAGGACCAAGAATCTGTAATAATGAAACCAGCTACAGTATGTGAGGCACATTTAAGCTAAATGTTAAAGTCTGCATTGAAACATGCTCACATTGACAAAAGCCGTGTTTTCATACATATCTTTTCTATTTACATGTGGACATTTTCTATGAGAAAAGCTTAATGGAATTGGAAATTGTTGATGAATAATTTTCATTTGCTGGTAAAGAACGTTTCCACGCTAACTCATGAGTGACTAATTTATTATGGAAATGTCATGTTGAATATATTCTGACCTTTTTGGATAATTCCAATAACGTCTTAAGGCGAGACACGGCAGGCAAAAACATCGTTTTTCAAGCACTGGTCAATTTTGAGATTTTGTGCTATTTTGATTCTATAACATGTTTTATTTCAGGCTTTTGGAAGGAAAACGTACAAAATACACATTTAAGTGTTTATTTGACTATAGTTTGTCTATTTGCGTCAGTAGATTTCTCCTAAATTCACCAAAAGTTAGCTTTCTAACGTAACATAAAGTACCGCGACCGCTGTGTGCACCATGTCAACAGAGATATCGTTAGAAAGCTGTGTCTCTCCTGCACAATCTAATCGGATCCAAATATGGTCATTTCCTTTGTATCAGCAACCAATCGTGAAAGCACAAAGGGGTCTTAAACCAAGAAACGAAATCTCATTGGCTGGTGTCAATTTCAGACAACGTGATTTGTTCAGATGCGTCACGTGGGTAGCTAAAACACTTCCTGGTTAGCTTTCCGCTAGAAATGTAAATCTCAAAATGGCAAAAGAACGGCGAAAAAAAAGTTTACAGAGAAGACGACAACAGTTGTCACTTGCACGAAGCAAGATTATACAAAAAACAAATGACCCCGAACATGAAAT
>NW_011340525.1:62288-62845 GCF_000735185.1 Notothenia coriiceps | reverse complement strand
CACCGAGGAAGTATTTTTTTTAAATGTTGAAGTTAAAAGCATCAATCTGGTGCACTTTGAGAGCAACATGAAGAGATCTATGGATACATCTCTCAACACCCATATGAAACAGAACTGTAAGCAGATTTCTTTCTTTATGGATATTTTACAAATCACTTCCCCTTTAAACTGTATTCTTGTTTATTAATAACAACTTTTTTTTACTGTCATATTAGTATTGTATACCTGTTTACTTTATTCTCTTATTTTTCTATAACTATATTGATCATATAAAGATGTGCCTTTACCTCACTGGTTGGAGAAAAAGCTTCTTATATTCGTTAGCATAGCTAGCTAACCAGATGCTAATAACAACAAAGTTATTGACTTTATGATCAGTGTGACAGATGAACAGATCGTCACTGGGCTTTCAACTAAAGACACAGCCACGCAAAAACTGCGGCACGTGTACAGCTCCTTATGGCTATGGGTATTGCAATTTGTGAAGTCCCGGCCCGGAGCCGCGTTCTGGTGCTCTCCGTTAGAACTACACCCCTGTCAGACGAGACATATACCAC
>NW_011340525.1:26455-62228 GCF_000735185.1 Notothenia coriiceps | reverse complement strand
GGCTTGGTCTGGCTGTATCTTCATAACAACCCTCTGGAGAAACTCAAATGAATATTTCATTTCCAGAGGATACTGAAGATTTAAGCAATATATTAGTCCAAGAAGCATCGCAAAGCCGCAAGCCACATCTTTCAGGTTGTGGAGCACCTTAAACATTTATTTTCTTGCTGTTTTTGTTTATATTAAATGTATCATTCTTTATTGCAATTATTTTAGTTAAATTAAGGTAATTGTAAACATTACTTTTGAAGGAAACTTTGGGCACAGGGTAATTTGGGTTGATTTATGTTAAAATGTACAATTACATAAAGTAATTAAAGAAAGTTATGATCTTACATCACACATCCTGATGACATTTGCCTGATTTTCGCCAGACATGTTGTGCGATAGTCCCAAAAGAGCAGCAGTCCTCCTCTCATTTGTGTCCTGCAGGACAATGCAGTGGGATATAAACATTTGTAGCAAACAAATGGTGGCTAAATGATGGTCATCAGCATCTCCACTTACATCTTTCTCAAGGCAATCCAAAAGGCCTTTTAGTGCTGGCTTCTTTCCAGTCGTGGATGCACCTTTGTAGACCTCCAGCAATGTTGGGTCCAGGCCATCAAGTCCATACACATGCTCCCCCCCCCCGGTCAACAGTGTCAAAGTGTCTATTGGATAAATGTTGGCCCTTGGACAAATGTAGTTGGTGATCCCTGGTGTACATGGTGATTTAGTTTATGATGTCAGAACATGCGAAAAACTGGAATATAGATATATGTGTTAAGCATGAAGGCGTGAATATCCGCCCATTCATTATTGTTTGAAGTGCTAACAATGTTCAAGGTCACTGAAGACTGCAGCTTCTCACATCAAGACACCATGTGTAATTACTAATGCAATTAATGATGTAATAATTATATGTGCACAAAGGAATAAAGCTGGAGCGAAGTAAAGATACATAAATAGGAAGATACATGGTAGCACACCACATGAAAATACTACATTTAGAAGAGTGACAGATTACACTGGAGAACACATTTCCATTTAAATGCTTCAGAAAAGAAATCCCCCTTTTCTTCGCCTTCTGGACTCTCATTGCACACGACAAAACACATTTGCATGGCATGTCTCTCCACACGGCACCTCTATTTCTTATTTCGGTGGTGGGTCTTTACCTCCAAGCGGATTGTAATCGTGCTGACACAGCCCTGCGACTTGCTTCACTTGTCTGTGTAATAGGGGTGTCACCCCGCTGGCAGCACACAGCTAAAGTCTATTATGGAGTATTGTTCCAATACATTTTCTTAATCTGCAAGTGCCTGTTAGAATTTAGCCGAATAAGATGACACACATGCATGGGCTCACAAGCAGACTGGCACGTAAAGACAGACACATACAGATGGACAGATAAAGCGCCTGAATCAAAAGCAAATTATTGAATCCATTACAGAGAAAAAACATTATCTAATATTACCCGCAATTGTCAGGAAAAAGGGCCAAACTATAGTTTACCATAATATAATGTACTAAAATATATGTCATGTCGGGAGAACAACACCAAAAGATAGTGTGTGTGTGTGTGTGTGTGTGTGTGTGTGTGTGTGTGTGTGTGTGTGTGAGTTGTTTCTGTGTTTCTGTGAAAAAAGACTGGACATAGAGACTGAGCAGTTTTTTTCAGTGCATTTATCATCCTGACTAGATCCGCTTCTGCATCCATTATTTTTAATTATTTCAGGGATGCTGTTTTGTTCCCGACAATGGTTTTCTCTTTTCTAGCCTCTGAAGTAAAGGTTCCTCGACACTTTGTCAATGAAAGCGGAGGTGTTTTTTACCTTATGCACCTGCCACAAGAAGCGTTTTCCCATTTTATCAAAAAGTCATTCAGGAAGACAAAGCCAGCTTCACCCCCTCTTTCTCTTGCTCTCTCCACCTGTGTGATGTGCAGGTGTTTCGGGACAAGTGACAGGGGGAATCTTGATTCAGAACAAAAGCAGGGTCGGGGCTGTCCCAGAATTAGCACTCGATTAGTGGGACAAGCCCAACAACAAAAGGGGGTCAGCCCTGCGGAGACATTACTATTCTGACTCTGTGCAAAAGTGACAACGCTGGAAACTTGCCAGAGAAAATGGGAATCAGGAAAGTCAAACGAAAACTCCCTCTAGCTTCACCTGAAGTTGCTATTGAAGTCCCAAAACAGACCAAGATCAAGATGAAAAGGCTGGGCAACAGTACACAAGTGTTTTAAAGTAGACCATAACACTTCAGGCATCTTTAATTTCCCTATCAGTTATTTTGGGTTTAAGACATATAAAACGCCCTCAACCCCTTCTACATACAGCAGACTAAAAAAGGCACAAAATGTCTCTGTGGTCGTTGTGTCTCTTTGTGATTGTTTTGCAACATCATGGTAATAACAATACACGGTATTTGTCTGACGCTAATATCTAAGCGTCTCACTACACTTCACTACAGCTTGCCTATAGGAGAAATGAATGGTTTGTTATCTTGTCCAAGGATACTTGACATGTTGTGTCAAGTATGTCAAGTATACTTGGATTGAACCGGCCCAATTTTCGTTCACTTCAAACTGGATCTGTATCATGCCCCCCTCCCCCCCTAACTGCCTGGTCCATGTTCCTGGTAAGCTCTCTAAATAAACCGCCCATGTGTTTCTGCTTTTATTGTAGACATCTACATTTTTCATTTCTTGTCATAAAAATATATCTGCAGACCTGAATTTACCGACAAGGCGTACTCAATTATCTGTCACTGCATTCAGCCTGAGAAATATCATATTTCTCATGAAGGACAGGCCAACACAGGCAAAGAGACAGCTTAATAATAACACATCATATAACCCTTCAGGCTTTCTTTTCACTTTTTTTTGAAGGGATGTTACTATTTTTTTCAGATGTTGAACATGCCAGTGTACAGTATTTACACAATACTTCTAAATGTATTTATTCAGCTGCCATAAACATTGTCTCTCTCAGTCCAACATCATTTGTTTTATTACTTACGTTTTATTCTTAATTCATTACTGACGTTAGTTTTCTCAACAGTTAAGGATGAACAACTCTGAATGATTTATTTCCGCCTGGATGCTGCTGCATCTTAACTCATTCTGCTGGATTCAACCTCTCCATATTATCACAAGTAGTCGAAGACGAGACCGACAAGCGATAATGAGTTTGTCCTCCTCCTCGTCTGTGTCACTCTTTAATCCCTCATCAATATGCAGATGTTTGTTTGATGTAGATTGTTTATCATCACAATTCTGAAAAGTTCCCGCAGAAGGGCAGAAATCAGAAACTAATGATGAGATGTTTGTAAGACACAGTCTGCGGGGTTTCTTCAACAGTAAACCAAGACATTTAGGTCCCTCAAACAAGGGCGTATTTTGTTAACATGTACAAAACATGTACAGGTCATGCATGTTGTCCTTGTTCTGTCCCATCATTCGCTCTCTATCGTGGATAAGGTGATTGTTACCATTCTTATGTGAATATGAGGCTATGGCAAGAAGCCAGGGAGCTCAATTAAGAATAAAGACTTTAAATGAGGTCTGACTCTGTCCAACAGATATAAAATGCTCCGACTATCTTCACTAAAACTCAGTAGTTAACAAGTTGAACCTTGCTTGTTGGTTCAATCTGCACAAAAAACATATTTTCAAAAAGTTTCCTACATATGCGAAGTAGGAGTTAAAATAAATACATGTTAAACAAAGTTATCAATCAAAGTTAGTACGTAAAAAGGGAAACCAGTTTGAACATAGAGAGCAACTGTTTGGACACTGAAGAAATTGATTATGTTGCATGAGGGGTTTCAATTCAAGCTGATCCACAGCTGCTGTTATAAAGTAGGAATCCACCAACTGTTAAATAATGAATCACTACTCTTAACATTACATGTCACTTGTTAGACGCTTTTATGTGGGTGAAGTGTCTTGCCCGGGGACACAACGACATGCTGACTGCAGTGGGGTTTGAACCTGTGACCCCCTGATCCGAACACCAACGCACAACCCACTGCACCACACGCCTCCATGTTCAGATGGTTTACTTGAGCTTCATGACTATAAGAAATCAATAATTTAAACACACTGTTCACATGCATTTGTATGAGAGTTTTCCAGCCTCAATAAAATATTATTTCTTATCACAAAATATTTTATATACACCTATAATTGTTAGCAGACCCCCTGATCAGAACACCAACACACAACCCACTGCGCCACACGCAGTGGGTTGTGCGTTGGGTTGTGCGACTTGTCAGCAAAGTCAAGCACCTATGTTAAATCAGCAGTTTCAGAAAGAACCTTTTAGGGCATCAATGGACGAATCTCTTCATGCTTCTTTAGTCTCTTTCATGGAGGAATGAGTAAAAGGTCAGAGCGACTTTGCTCATTGTGACCGTCGTTAAAGGGTGACGTTGATATAATGCTGCCCTTGACACAAAGTGTGTCCTCCTCTGCAAAGCCATTCACCCGGCCTGATGACGCTGACACTATTATTCCAGACACAGCTTCAATGGCTCTCTGTGATGCTGTGATCAGGAGTCACTCACTCAAGTATAATCTCCTCCTGATCAATGTTTTTAAACAACTACCATGCTTACAGCCTCTGAGATATAATGATCTTATACTACAGACGATAACCGTTTCACCTAATGCAATATCAGAATCAGAATCAGAAACAGGTTTATTACCAGGTAGGTTTACACATACGAGGAATTTGAATTGACATCATGGTGCGTACATAAAAATAATACATGAATTAAAACCTGATTAAAACACAGGTAGGGAACTAGAAAAAATATTAAAAATAATAAAAAAATATATAATAAAAAAATAGTAAAATATAACAGTATTTACATTTCAATGGAATGGAATGAAAAAAGGAATAAAATATGAATACAAATCGACAGTAATAAAAAAGACAAGAAATCAGATATAGTGTACATTGTGTGTATACGCTACACATATCACATATCTGTAAAAAATGTAAATCCTTTGCAAAAATATTGATAAGATGGTTTTGTTTTTGTATCACATGTTCCGCTTGATAAAGCTGCACCAATCAATGATTTCATATAAAAATGGGTCAAATTACTAAATGAAGTGTGAAATGACTTTCTTTGTAATGACAATTCAACAGAAATGTTCCAAATATACCAAGCAGATCGTTTTTTTAATCTTGTTTCAGGAGTGCAACTATTATTGGGATTCTCTGTTTCAGAGAATGCCAATAATGTTTTCTGGATGTGTATATTAGTCATTTTCTACTTACATGTTTGCTATAATACTAAGTGATTATATTGTTAAGAAGTGGTTGTTCAACTTCCTTTTAGTAGCCAAGAGCATATGAATACATAATTAAGCAATCCCTGAAGACACAGCTTTACATGATGATAGAACATGAACATAATTTTAAATAAGGCAGTTGCAGGAAAAAAAACTGCATGCAACAGCAACATTGATTAAGTCTTAAGTGATTTGACCCCATTGCAAATTGGAGAAGTTCTTCTGCAAAGAGTATTACAGGAATATCCTTTCCCTGGAGTCTAGACACGTGAGAGATGAAGGGAAATGCTAGATAGATGGATAATGTGGAGGCATCTGATGGTGGAAGAATCTCTGGGCTCTGGATGTGATGAAAATCGGAGGTAAACGGGGGGGAGGAGGCTCCCACGATACTAACAACTGACATCATCAGAGAGGAGAACCATTTAACTTCCACAGAAATGATATGGCTCATGAAAATGTAAAAAAATGTGGTTAGTTTACTAAGAGTGAACATCCATGTACATCTGATTAGTTTGAAAGACAGAGAGAGAAATGAATAAGATTTTACAAAAGACTTCCTGAAGTACCGCTAAGCCTAAATGAACTCTCTTTCTTGTACGATCTCATCCTTTCTCTCTCTCTCCTCTGCCTTCTTTCCTTCCCTCAGACTCCACTTAGCAGATTTACAACCCTCCATATTTCTTTATATCAGAACATCCTCCGTTGCCAACTGCTTGAGTGAGGTTTCCCAGCGGAACATCTCCTCCTGATCAGCTGCTCCATATTTTACCTCGTTGCTGTCCTACTGCAGGCTGGAGATTGCAAGTCCTCATCTGGCCTGCTCGGATGTTTAATTACTCCAACCATTTGTTATCTTAACTCATACACTGTCCACGAGACTCTGGATCTCTGCCTACTCCTTGGGATTAAAGCATTGAATCCTAAATGTCTCAGTATTTACTAATTGAAACACTTCTTTATCTGCCAGAGGGGATATCTTTATCTGATTGTGCCCACTTCACTGTATCTGCCTCCACCACATACATGGTTTACTTTGGTAACCTTTGCCTCCACCACCTGCACCTCTACCAGGTTAACTGTTTTGGTTGCTGAAATGCCTTGATACGATAGCTATTTGATGGAGGGCCTTCAACTTGCATTAGACTTCTGTGGTCCTTTTGTCTTTTCCCTTTAGCAGCAACACCAAAATGACAACTTTTCAAAAATGTAGATTCATGAAAACCTTTGTGTTTACAGCAGATTAGATGTAAGACTATGTCAACTATTGTGATCATGGTAAACATTATATCTGTTAACATCCTCATGGCCCTGCTTTAATTAAAGTATAAAGCACATTTTATACAAGCCTTCCAAATGTTGTTTTAAAAATGTGGCACTTTTCCATCAACTGGCTTTAAGGGGAAACATACTATGCCGTTTCTCCAAAATGTAACCCACTGGATAAACCAAGGTTACAAGGTTAACAAAGCTTATTGGTTCATAATGCAATCATGATTGCAGTTGGACTAAAATCCGCCAAGTCCCGCCTCCTCACTCAGGTTAGTGAGGGCACGTTGAAGACGTGTGTGTGAGGGAGCAGCGTCACGCTGGAAGAACGGAGACACTTTTGATCATCATATGCAAAAAAACAGTGCAAATTGAGAGTTACCGGGGCGGCGGTGGACCAATCTCTGAGGCTGTTGCTGGAGGTTGAGCTGCTTTGGAAAGCGGGAGTTTTCATTGTTTTATTTTCCTCGGCTGGGTTTTTTATGATACCCTTGGATTGTGGATTCTGGATTTTCTGGATTCTGGATTGTGGACTCTGGATTTTCTCCCTGACGAGGGGGATGGCGAGCTACCAATGACAACCTGAATACCTCATCTTTCCACTACCAGTGGTAGGATTTTGAGAGGACCTTACAGGAACTGATCAAAGAACTATTTTCTTTTGGGGGTTTATTTTAATTTTATTTGGGGTGCACCCAAGTGTCAAGCGCTTTATTTAGAAGAATGTTGTTTATTCCTGTGCCAATATATATATTTTTTCCTTTATAAAATCTCAGTATTCACTTCATTCACTCTGGTGTTCGACTTCATTTATTACCCATCCTTTAAGAACCTGGAATACTGGTCCAGTTTTCACACACCTGACAGACTGGTTACAATACCAAAAGGCTTCTTTGCGAGGTTGGTAAAATAAGGTCATCCTTGTACGTTAGATAGTTAGTTTGCTAGTTAAGTTACTGTATGCATTGTTAAGGTTCATTTAAATTCGCTATGCTCTACTATAGCATAAAATAGACTAGCTAACGTCAACGTGTTGTTGAAGAGAGGCTTAGTGTATAATCAACCTCACAATAAAATGTGTGTATGTTTAAAATATGAACGTCACATTTCAAGATGGTCAAGAAATAACGCTCCCTTAGATATTGTAATATGGTTTGTTGAACTGGAGTTATTTATTGCTGCTAACCATCTATCCGACGAACGACCAAAACATTGTTGTTTTTAATATTATTACCAATGCCTCTTTTCATTGTATTATCATCACACTTGAGAAACAACCTTATCGTGGCTGTAGAACGGAGCATGTAACCTAATGCCTGCATTTAAGGACGATGAATACATGGGCGTCGCAGCCATTATATGAGGGTGGGACAAGTCCCCCCCACTTTTTCAAATGATTAGTTTAGACCCCCCCACTTTTACCATGTGGAAAGTCTGTGAATCGGTCTATACCAGGGGTGGGGAACCTCCGGCCTCCGGGCCGTATACGGCCCGCGAGACCATTTGGTACGGCCCTCGAGGTAATTTATAAACACACGCAAAAAAGAAAAAAATTCAAGAAATCTAGACCGCAAAATAATTAAACAAGCGAGTGCCTGTTTTTCCTGGCCAAGGTCAGGCTCCTTGAACACAACACGAGCCTAACGTGCCATCACGTGGTATATGTCTCGTCTGACAGGGGGNATTCTCTGTTTGTCATTACTGGTGTCATTTTCTGGTTGCTAACAAACGCCGATGAGTCCACCACCGTTACAGCTGGACATCAGTGATTATGTGTTACAATGGCGTTTGTTAGCAACCAGAAAATGACACCAGTAATGACAAACAGAGAATGCTGCGTGGGGTCTGGGTGCCGTGTTGGCGGGACGTTGTGGGCTCGCTGCTCCGCCCTTTGAGGCTCGAGGAGCGGACAGTGTGAGTTGGATTACTGGTGTAGTTTCCTGGTTGCTGCGTGGGGTCTGCGAGACAGTGAGACACCGCGGAACTCAGCCTGCATAAACACACACTCACAACCTGAGCTCCGAGTGTGTGTGTATGGAGCTCCGCCTAGCACCGCGGCTGAGAAAAGATAAGGCTGAGTGTGAGTGAGTGTGAGTGCGTGCGTGCGTGCGTGCGTGCTGAGCTCCGCAGCGTTACATCACTATGACCAGGAAGAAAATAATGGTAAAAGAGAAATCTCCCACGAGGCGTTCTGGGGCAGCATAGACAGGTCTTTTCTGTGTTAGAGTTTTACTCACTACAGGGTGTACTTTGAGGGTTTTTGACTGCAGACCGTTCACATGCAGAAAAACCTTCATAACACACAAGGGGACGGGTGATAACCGGAAAAGCATGACATTTAAGTGTTTGTATTTTAAATGTCTGAACACATTTGTGCTTCTGTAACGAAATAAGTTCCCAAATTNTTAGGGAAAGAGATAAAAGTGCAGACACATTACATAAATATTCTATCGCTTTAATAGTTGAGTATTGCGTGTTCTAGGAGCACTCAGCAAGTTTTTCTCTGCAGTTTTAAAAAAACATGCCTTTGTGGAAAGTTCGGAAAACGGATTTTGAAGCTGATTATCTAATGTCTGTAAAAACGTTATATGAAAATATGAAAAGTAAAGTAATTGGAATATTTCTGTACTTTGTGTATGGAGAACATCAAGATAGGCTACATAACGTTTAGCTGCACACCCACATTGTTTATTAGCATAATACTTGTTACTTCGAAATTGGAATTAGGTTTATCTTTATTCCTTATTGGGTCCAGGTCCATGATTGTGGTATAACAAACTCAATATGTGAGATGTTGGATCATCAATACTGATTTTTCAAATACAGTATACAGTACCTGCTTCTATTCCATGAAAAAGGTTGTAAAACGGTTGTAAATTAGCTTTTGGCATGGCATCCTTGTCCTCAAGTGTGTAAAAGTTCAGTTATTTTTTTATTTTTTTACGATAAGTAGTCTGAGCTACAATTGTCTGAGCAAGCAAACAAATACATAAATATATAGGTAACTAATGACATGTAAATAACATGCAATGCATACCAACCATACATGTTTTTGAAACCACATCAATACATTTTTCTGCCACTTATCCAGGTAGCGAGGCAGCAAGGTAAATGTTATGTTCTTCACTCCAGTCATGTTCCCCCCCTCCTCCCGGAGGGACCCTGAGGTATTCCTAAATTGATGTGACATATATATATGTAACAATTCCAGCGTGTAGTGTGTCTGCCCCGGGGTCTTCTCTCCGCTGGCCGCTTGCACCGTGACTTGAATACCTCAACAGGATTCATCCCAAACTATCTGGCTTCGTGACATAACAGTGAGCAGAGAGAATGGTGGTGGACTCTAAGGACATAATTCACCATTTATTGATGTAAACTCCCACACTGTTACTGTGTTAGGTCAAACATCAGAGAAAATACACATACAGTCAATGTGTATTTTCTCTGATGTTTGACCTTAACACAGCAACAGTGTGGGAGTGTCAGTTGGTTTCTTTGGAAACATAGCGTGTTGAGAGTAACTGGTTCCAATTGTTTTCCTGTTGATTTTCTCAAAGAGAAAACCCACATGCAGATGTGCAGTTGTTTGTCTCTATTTTCTTCTACAATCTCTTCATTACAGCGGCTACCAGAACCTCATCGCTATAGGTAAGCTTTGTAGAGAACTTGGTAAATCGAGCACTTCTTCTTCTTTACCAAAATTCACCACGACTGTCTGGCTGATCTGCCTTTCACCATTCACCACAATAACGGGCACCTTTCTGATCAGATCGTTTGCCTTCTGTACACATCTTACCTTAGCAAAATCGTGTGAAACGTAGCCTTTGTTACTGCCAACTGCGCTTTGGAACCACTAATAACAGATTGCTAACAAGCAGCAATATCTTGGGGTTGTACGATTTATAATCCTCGCTCATCCGTGACTCTGGCTGATTAAGGTAGAGTCGTGGAGATAGCAAGATGATTGAGTTTGAACAGGTTTTCATTTAGGAACACCGCTCTTGAAAGCATAGGGGCAATACCGCATTGCATTTGCTTTAATAGGCTTTTCAAAACACAATAACACAAAGTCGCTGAACTATCATCAAGTATTTTATTTTGTATTTGCCTCAGATTCTGTCTGAAAACCTTGGAAAATATGGCTTTAGCGGGAGACCAAATTGTCTGACATAAGTATAACCCTCCAATACTCCACACCTTTCTCATTCAGTTCGAATAACATTATTGATGATTGCCTGAGATTTGAACTTGTTGGATGTTGGATTTTTTTCGGTCGGATCACAGCAATGGTGAGAATGCCGGTGAAGGTAAAAATAAGTCTTCCATTGAAAGCTGTTTTCTTTTGAAAGCATTGTGTTCCACAGCTGGAATCAACTCACTGTAAGATAAAAACAAGTTGTAGGAGAAGTGTTCGCGTCAAGATAGATTTGGTAGAGCTGGAGGTGCTGCAAAGCTGCTTTCATTGAACCTGAGCGTGATGGAGGTTGCATCACCTTGTTCTGTATAGTGTCCATAGGAGGAGAGGTCTTTTTTATATTTGACAACCGAAACTAACTATCCTTTTTGACAGAAGATGAGGAATTGAGGCTGCAGAGCTAATTTCTCTCTGGATAGTTGACATCATTCCTGCTCTGGTAGCTTATCAGATCACAGGAGATCACATCAGTTTGATTCACAAACACGTGCACATACAGAAAAGGGAACAACAAGTCTGTTATTTCAAATGTTGAACCACATAGTGATGATGGCAAAGACAGTTCATTCTGGTATGTTGCTGGATCTGACACATTTTTAATAAGACAGCCATCTCTTCCTTTCCTGGATGTCCGCTGATCAGCAGTCAGTTAATTTCCTGTCGGCTGTGGAGTAAACAGAACACACATTGCCGCACGCACATCCATGTACATACACACAAAGGAACATAAATAGACACTGGAAATGAATTCAGAAAAAGGCTGTTAGCTACAACATAAAAACACTGATTATAAAGCAAAGAAGATTCAAGGGAAGTCATGTATTTTTTATCTACAATGCTGGATTCTGTTGCTTGTCTACTAAAAATACATAAAGACTGCATCCATATTCAGTTTTTGGATTGAAGGATTACAGAACATGCTTACTAATAGTGCCTGCATCGATTGTTTTACTGCTTTCCATTCCCATCAAGATCACATTCAGCCTGCAGGTTCACACAGCTGTCTTCACTGACAGCTCTAGAAAGGCACTTTAGCACCAGGTCACCTCAGTGCAATCAAGTTAATCCTATCAAGGAACTGTAGTTTCACACTGTGGTAAAAGTATTACAAGGTTATTATTTTATCATTTAACTGACCAAACACATTGGTATAGACCCAAATCTGCAAATTCAATTCAATCGATACCAGTCAAAGAGCAATGTAAATGTATGTCTTGCTAAGAAATCTATAACCATCTAAAGTAGTGTTTGATAGGAATATAGTCACACAAATAGCATTAATATTGGTGTAGACTAAACAACTATAAGTGGGGCATAAATGAACAAAAACATCCTGTAATTTGTAAAAATAGTACAAACAGAAATAATGACAAAACCTCCAAAAAAGATACCATAAATCAAAAACTATATGTATTATGCAATAATGCTGTCCACGTGCATATACATATTTACATACTAAAGTTCAATCAGGAGAGACTTCATTTTGTACAAGAACATTTATTGACACATGTCACATGATAAATGTTAAGTCTTTGGCAATTAGCCCCCGATCCTGAAATCGTATATCTAAAGGGGGAAATGCAGCCGTGAGCATATAGGGAACCCCCCGGGGTCTAGACACTGGTGATGATGCTGAAGATCTGGATTTGATGAGGAGATGGGATGAAGAGGAGGTGTGATGAGGTGTTTGGATTATCTCTCCTGGCACTGGGTATGATGAAAGGAGGTGGATGGGGAGGAGGCGGGCGGCAGCATGACAATCTGAAATCACAGCTGACTGCAGGAGAGAGGAGAACCATTTTAAAGTTTGGCTGCAGCTCGGTGATTGGCTGCTGGAGAATGAGGTGAATGTAATAGGTTAAAGAGAACGCCCGTGATGAGCTGATTATAAGCAGCTGCAGACTGAATGTATACCAGTCTTCCTGAAAGAATTTACGCTAAGCTTCATTAATCCCTCAGCAAAAGTGGTTGGATATAAAGACCAACAAAACAATTGCTTTGGAGTTGACCCTGCTTTTACAGTCGTTTTTGGTTTCCTGAGGGAGCGCATGTTTTTATCTTTCTAGATGTCTTTGCTTTAGGCTTTTTTCTTGATAAATAAAATATAGCTCAGACAGGAAAAATGAACCAGTGAATGTTGTATTCTTGGCCTCAATATGTTATTGATTGTATCCTACACTGCTGCAGTCCATCCATATCTGACTGGAATAAGAATTACATCTTTAACGTTTTTCATCAATAAGCTAATGCATTTTAATCATACACTGGTGGCCTCAGTAAATGATGGTACTATAAAGTTGCAACTATAACTTCAGCTACTTTAATGATTTTTCAATGAAGGCTTTTTAAACCGTGTAGCTTGAAGACGTACAGTGTAAACAGTACACAGCACTCATTCTTATTCATAATCTTTGACTTACTGAACGTGCTTCTGTCAAGTTTGCTGGTAGTTCCAACGTTAATGAATATTTGATGAAGTGAAGTGGAAAAAAGCTCAAGGTGCAGAAAATATAAAAAAAAGACAGAATTCCTTTTGAGCACAGCTTTTACTTCAGCTCCAGCCTATCCTTTGCATAACCTTTTGTTTTGGAGTCACACAATTCTGTTGTTGGAGTTACACAATTCTGTTGTTGTTGCTGTTTTTACAATGAGATACATGGATAACTTGTGGGTTACTTTTAATTTGACCAAAATATTCTCAGATCTAAATAACTTTTTACCAACTCTCAGTTTGTTGAATTGTTTATTGGCAACTTCCCTGTTTCTTGCTTACTCACGGCTCTCACCATGTTGTTTTTGGTGACAGAATAGAACAGTTTTTATTGAAAAAGCTTTGATAAACTGCTCAACACCAAACAACTGACAAGAAGTGACTAGTTTGTGAAAAAGTGGATCATTCAGATCATCAAATCCTTATCTGCAAATGTAAATGCAGATGTCAGATGAATGTGGAAAAAAAATTACTTTTAGTTATTCAAATAGAAATGGACTCCAGTACAGTTTATAGTAGTGTTATACATTTCAAATAAACTCAATAAGTACACTCAACCACTGTATAGTCAACACATCACTAATGGATATTTTGGTAGCACAATGTGTTTGCCTTATTTTTACTTGGAAGCAATATATAAAAAAATTGAAGTGTTTTAGTTCAGTTAAAGGTGGGGTAGGTAAGTTTGAGAGACCGGCTCGAGATACACTTTTTGTTATATTCCATGGAATGCTCTGAACATCCCGATAGCTATGAATATCTTTAGTGCTTTGACAAAAAATCCATAAAAAAATTTAATCTGTGGAAGCCGTAGTACTGTAAAAAGCACGACCAATAATTTTAGCCGGTCCGGCTAAAATAACTGGATGGCCTACTGTACCTGCCTGTCAGCCTTCCATCTGTGCACAAAATTATCTCGTGTCCTGATTGGTCATGTGTGCGTTTGTGTGTGTTGGAGGAGGGGCTCTGTAAGGAAGTCTGAAGGAAGAGGCAGATTTTTTCCGGTTGTTTACTTTCAAATTCTAGCGCACTCGAGCTGGTTTCTCCAAAATTACATGCCCCACCTTTAAAACAACGTATAATGTATAATGAACAAAAGAGTCCCCGGGGAAACAAACACAGATTTAAAGTCCCGGGAATAGGCCTATGTGTGTTGTGTTATATTTCTGTGGCTTTGTGGTATTTCATTTAGGAGAGACTGGGGACGGCTTCTGTTGGAGGTACCTTAACGCTAAGTTGTTCTATTTTCATACGTGTACATATTTGTGAATATGTATGTTAACATCTCTGTCTCTTTTATGGTCCTAAACGTTGGTTAGTTTTTGTCACATAATTAGTTTTTGTACAGTTTCATTTTTTTTGTACATTCATACAGTGAAAAAAAATCTGCCTTTTCCCCTCGTTATGTGGTGTGTGAGACCCTCAGCAACTGTGAGAAATGCCTTCACAACACACTCTCACACACACACACACACACACACACACACACACACACACACACACACACACACACACACACACACACACACACACACAGAAAACCTTATTGAGTGCAGGAGAAGCAGTCTTGGGTTAATCTGTTCTACGACACACACCAGTGAGCCCCTAATCTTTAACACACACACACACACACACACACACACACACACACACACACACACACACACACACACACACACACACACACACACACACACACAGTCGTCACGCGACAGGAAATGCACATAACTTCTATAAGGCCATTAATAACTCTCTCACTATCAGACAGTTGGTTTAATGGTGTCTCTGAGCGGCCTGCAGTATAGTTTATCAAACTGTTATCATCGTATGACTTCAATCGAAGAAGAAAGCCTTCAAAACGGATTAAAGAACTTCCTTACTTTGCTTTTAACTTGATAGGGAATGAATCCGGTCTAGACGTCACCTAAAGAGAATTGGAGTCTTTGTCTTTATCGAGACGATATGTGTTTTTATTTCCACAACACACTGATAGGAAATGCTTGCTTTAGAACAGGGGTGTCAAACTCAAGGCCCGGGGGCCAAACACGGTCCGCAACTTCATTTCATGGGGCCCTCAAGAGCTTGCAAATAATAGAATACGTTTATTATACAGTTATATGTCCCACAATGCATCTCATTTTGTGACATGCGCACTGAAGAAACTTGCAATTACAGTAGTTGCAATTATTTTCCCCAGACTTCTGCTTTCAGACGTAGTTAATTATGAAGTCATTATACCCTCTCCGATAATAATCCAATTCAGAGGCAATAATGTAATATAATACATCATTTTATATATATATCATATATTTATATATGTATATTTATATAGTTACAACCGGCCCTTTGAGTGCAACCATAATGCTGATGTGGCCCGCCATGAAATTGAGTTTGACCCCCCTGCTTTACAACAACCAATCAGAGTCAGGCTCAGCTTCATTGGACACTATGTCTGCACTTAAAAGGAATTTGACTGTGGTTTTAAGTTGCGTTATTTTGACTATTTATGGAAAGCTAGATATGGACAGAGCTGAAAACAAGGAATACCAATCTGAACAAATATAGGTGAACAAAGAACTATTATGTACATGCAAGTAGGTAAAAAATAGCTGTGTGTATGTACAAGTAAAATATATTTAATGTAACAGCAACATACAAAGTGTTAACGACTACACACAATGCAAAGATTAAGAAAAAGATTAGGGATACAGGAAGTAGGTGTTACACTGAGTCACACGACACTTCTGTATATTGTCACTTTATCTTTTATTATATACTGTTTGACCACCGTTTGCACATTAAGCACACTGCTGTTTACATTCATTCTATATCTTATTTATTTTAGTGTATTTTTCACAGATTTCTTTGCATAATAAAAAAATAACATGAACTTGATCAATGTAAGTCATATCTGTAAACATCATGTAGGATTTATATTTGTTAGTGATGTATACGTGTTAGCAAAGCGTGTATTTTAAGGTTAAATATACATATAGCATCATTTTTATAATAAGTTTGACAATATTCACACCATGCCAAGCGTTTATGGATAGATCTGGCACATAGACAGCTGAAAGTGCTCATGTTATTTAATGTGCATTGTCCATTATTAAAAAATAAAAGATAGATAGATTGATATATAGATAGATAGATGGATAGATAGATAGATTGATCGATCGATTGATAGATGGATAGATAGATAGATAGATAGGTAGATTGATAGATAGATAGATAGATAGGTAGATTGATAGATAGATGGATTGATAGATAGATAGATAGATAGGTAGATTGATAGATAGATGGATTGATAGATAGATAGATAGATAGATAGATTGATAGATAGATAGATAGATAGATAGATAGATATATGGATAGATAGATACTTTATTGATCCCAATTTGGGAACTTATTTCGTTACAGAAGCACAAATGTGTTCAGACATTTAAAATACNGAGAAAAACTTGCTGAGTGCTCCTAGAACACGCAATACTCAACTATTAAATTTAGGGAAAGAGATAAAAGTGCAGACACATTACATAAATATTCTATCGCTTTAATAGTTGAGTATTGCGTGTTCTAGGAGCACTCAGCAAGTTTTTCTCTGCAGTTTTAAAAAAACATGCCTTTGTGGACCAGCCTCTTATACCTTAAAAAGGCAGACAGCAGAAACATAAAACGTGAAGTTCGGAAAACGGATTTTGAAGCTGATTATCTAATGTCTGTAAAAACGTTATATGAAAATATGAAAAGTAAAGTAATTGGAATATTTCTGTACTTTNTTATTCAGAAGCTACTCTTTTGCTTTGTTTATTGAGTAAATAATCTGAGCTTCCTCAAACAAGAAAAACAATGATAACCTCAGTCACCGGTTTCTGCACTGCTCAGATTATTTACTCAATAAACAAAGCAAAAGAGTAGCTTCTGAATAATACATGGCAAGAGGAGTTTGAGACAATGACTCAAACTGTATCAACTATAAATCACATTAGTACAAAACACAGTGCATTTAAGTGTTCGTTTTAAACTTAAATCAGCTTGAAGGAGTTGTTAATCAAATGTAATCTGCCCACTTCAGCAGCCCTGTTATTGGTAACCTCAAAGTGCTGCCAATCAGTTCCTACTCTGGAAACAACACAATGTTTCAGTGGGTGAGGAAGACGTTAATGGTCACCACGAAGGTGAATGTAGGCTGCCTCTGCTTCCCACACTTCTAATTATTTGTCCATCCTGATGACTCAAAGCTTGTTGTATGGCGACTTGGCAAACTGTCACACCCACACTGCTGTCAGATGAAGCTTTGTCTTCTGTTATCAAACCGCTAACTTCTAAAGAAGACATTTCTTAAATCCACCTCATTTCCGTCAGATTGCCTACAAGAGTGATTAGCATTTTGAAGCCGCACCTCGACACATGATGCAATCTGTGAAACACATTCGTACTCTGCTCTGCTCCCTGAGCACGTACAATCAAGATGCCTTGTTAAGTCCCTTTGAATGAAATGTTTAAAACAGCAGGTTGGCACGATGAATGAGCAGGTTGGCACGACGAATGACTGTTAATGTTTGTTTTGTTTTGTTTATACTATAATGGCAGATTTATCCCTTAAAGCGCAGGGCTTTAGGAAAATAAATGACACTCTAAAACCTTTGAAAGTGATCAATCAGAGGCATCAGGCAAAGGATCACCAGGAGAACAAACCTATTATTTCCTGTCATTGTCTTTGACTATCAAGAGGCATCTTGTTCCATGACCTCTTGAGGTAAAACAGACACACATTCTTTCTTTTATTGGATTATTTTACAATCTGTGTTTCTCAATCCATAGCTGATGCAATAAGAGATCACACCTTGATGGTGTTGCTGATTCATTGTGCTATCCGGAAACAAATCAAGTTTAATGTGCAGGATAAAGCACGAAGAGAGTGTTCTTCTGGTTTTCATGCAATGGTTTTTACTTGTGACTTTGTAGTTTTTCTCGTCAACCAATACAGGGCTGGAGCCAGAAATACTCAAGTCATGTTATTTTTGTAAAGTTCTTGCTCTCCAGAAAGTCTTTGACAGGTTTGTATTCATTTCTCCTAAAGGGGTCTTGAGATCTACCACGAATCTCTCTGCTCTCACTGCAGTCCCCCCCCCCACCACCCCACCAACACCAGTGTCAGCCGGCGTACAAAGAGCTTGAGGTTGTATCGCTCCAGATCAATAATAAATAGGGTCAATGGAAAAGTCTTGTGCTGTTTTGTTTACTTATAGTGTCTTTCCTGATTGAACTTTCTTCCACATCATGTCCTGTCCTCTTTGTTATTTATTTTGGATGCTGCCTATTTACAGTCTAGACTAATAATCTTACCCTTGTTATTCACCTTTGGCTGTTTGCTAGTCAGAACGCCAGAGAAAATGCCAGGATAAATCCTCAGATATGTTATGTTGTTGTGGGTCTAACATTGGTTTCGATTGTCCCGTGTGGATTTGTGCAACACATAATAACAAGCCACCAAAACTTTCCAATAGTTAGCTATAGTTACAGCTTTGTTTGGCCAAAACATAGATTGATCTAAAGTAAAATATCGTGTCGGCTTTGGTATAAACCATGAGAACAATAGTTCAGGTGTGAACATTGCTGAAGATGTGTGACTGCTGACAAACCTTGAAGATGGCTAGAAAAACTAAAAAGAAAGCTACAAAAAAATGATTGGGAACATAATTAGCATCAACACACAGAAATAGCAATAGTTGATGCCTTTGCTTTACTGAAAATGTATTTAGCATTCAGATAAAGACAGTTTGTGCTGGCAAAAGCTCCTACTACTAAAAGGTTGCTGATGTTAAAAGGAATAAAACATGGATTGATTAGTCACGCAAAGATTAAATGGGAAAAACGAGTGGAGAAAATACACCATGCAAAATCAATTAATCATCATCATAATTACCACAGGGATCCATACAATTAAAGCTACTAAAAGTGGTTAGAAATGAGGTTTAGACAGATATAATAAGAGCACTGCTGGAGCCTCCATGTGCAGGGATTTGCCTTCTTATTGCTTGTACTTGCAGGCATTGGGAAATGTCCTCAGGGTGTTTGAAAGCTAAATGGTAAACCAGCCGTTTTATTTTCTCTGTCTTTTTTCGCATTGGCACACTAAAGAGCGATACAGATCAGGATACATATATATATATATATATATATATATATATATGTATATAAATTGTTTAGACACACCTAGGGTAATCAAAAAGCAGATGCACTCCAACTCCTCCAGCTATAAGATGAGATAAATAAACTGAATGCAACAGGGACTGCACACATTTGTACTGGGATTGATTTGTTTTTTTCTATATACATTTGCCATCGCAGTAATTTAACTTCTATAAACAGTCAACGATTCAACACTTAGTTGCTTTAAAGAGCAACTACATAATACATTTTTGAAGAATATGAATACCGTATCTTAACTGGTCTCTACAGTGTCACCTACAGCTACAGAGTAAACAGACTGGATGCAGTTACTCATTGGTGTTCATTTCGTTTTTAATAAAAAGGAGCCTGAGTAAAAACTATTAATTTCATCTGGTCATCAGTTAATGAGTGTGCTCATCAATTTAGAGAGTGCTATCAGTCCAAAGGGAACATAAAGGAACTGGTCAATAAGTGGTCAATATAACCCTCTTGGGTTATTACCAAGTTAAACAGAATGTCACATAATGCCATAGCATTTAAGTACAGCTCATCTGGTTTATATGGGTTAGGGTTAGGGTGGAATGAGGATTGTTTCTTGCAATAATGTGGATTAGAAATTCATGGTTTTGTAAAGTCAATCATCAACCATGGAGTAGCCACAAAATATGAGCTTTACAGATAAAGCTTTAACAAATAATAAGAATAGAGGTTTTCACCAAACAGCCACAGTATTGACGTTAAAGTCACATAGGCAACACCTATCTCTGGAATATGCAGTTTCTGAGCTGATCACATTTGTGTTTTATCTTTTCTTCCTACGTGTTCACTGTATGAGGTTCACTGAGGTTATTAAACATCCTCAGTGGGGTTTTCTGCAGGTCTTATTGGCACCATCACATTGCTGTCAGAATTACACAGCTCCAGTCAGACACGGATACTAATGATGTAATTGAGATAAAGTGTGCTAAGCCTGGAGGTAGAGGTGATTAGGCTTTCACATGACAAACATGTAACCAAGATTCATTAAGCTCTCATTCATCCTCCATACACACTGATTATAGTATCTATTCAATGGAAAACTCAGTCTTGCACTCAAAGTTGAGAGATAGGGAATGTCACAAATATAAAAACACATCTTCCCACTCTGTTGCTCCTGCAGTCTGTTTCCTGCCCTGTCTCCTCTTCCATGGTGCGGAAATACATTTATCTTCCTTTTATACGCTGAGAACATGATTTGCATTTTAAGACATGCTCATTTCATGATATTTCATGAGCCTGTTGGGAGCTTAGCAAAGAGGAACACTTCTAGTCATGCAAGCTAATTGGGCAGAGAGGCAGGCATTACGGAAAAACCCTATCAAGCTCATTTTCTCTTTTTGTTTTGAGTCTCTGAACTGGTTGGCATACAAACGAAGGCACCGGATAGTAAATCAACTTTTCTGCTCTTCCCGTGGAGAAAATGTGATAAAGTGCACTAAAAAGGAGGGCTGCACAATTACGTGCAAATAATGATCAAGATTGTTTCTGAGATCATGATTATTTATCATGATTTTTCATTGATTTTAGGGAAAGACATTTTTATTACATTTCAGTTAAAAAAAAAGATCACTCCTTTGATTTGTACCAAGATGTTTACCCCAAAATGTAAATCATCAGAGCTTTGCTTTGAATTTGATGATAGCTGCTATAATTCACAAATATTTGCATGAAGATAATAGTGTCCCGTCAAATATGTTAAGTTTTGTCATGACTGTGATTGTCATGTTCATGTTAGTTTAGTTTATGTTCCACTTCCTGTTTTATTTTGTACTCACAATGTCTCATTCCAGGTCCCTTTACTTCCTGCCTTGGTTCTTTTTCCCGCCATCGTCAGCGTCTGCCCCGCCCCTGATTATATCCACATGTGCCCACTTACCTCATGTATATATTGTCCTGTCTCCCCTTGTTAGTTGTCGGTTCGTATTGTTCGTTCATTCCATGAAGCCGGATCCATGCAATCGCTTAAGACAGNATTTTCCAGCATGATCTGGCACCTGCCCACAGTGCCAAAACCACCAGTAACTGGTGTACTGACCATGGCATTACTGTCCTCGATTGGCCTGCAAATTCCCCTGACCTGAACCCCATAGAGAATATGTGGGGTATTGTGAAGAAGAAGCTGAAAGACACCAGACCCAACAATGCTAATGAGCTAAAGGCCGCTATTGAAGCATCCTGGGCATCCATAACACCTCAGCAATGCCACAGGCTGATTGCCTCCATGCCACGCCGCATTGATGCAGTAATCCGTGCAAAAGGATTCCCAACCAAGTACTGAGTGCATTAATGGACATTTTCAAATGTTTGATTGTGTTTTGCTGTTATAAATCTTTTTTTTTTACTTGGTCTGAGGAACTATTCTAATTTTTTGAGATAGGATTTTTGAGTTTTCTTAAGCTGTATGCCATAATCAGCAATATTAAAATAATAAAAGGCTTGCAATATTTCAGTTGATTTGTAATGAATCCAGAATGTATGACATTTTTGTTTTTTTAAATTGCATTACAGAAAATAAAGAACTTTATCACAATATTCTAATTTTCTGAGACAGTCCTGTATATAGCAGCACAAGCGTGCTTTCACAGTTTAATGAGAGTAGTTTAACTGGCTTCAAGCTGCTGACAAACTGAGTTTTTATGTCTGATTGCTGGATAAAGCTTGACAGGGAATCTTGGATGACACATGCAGAAGCAGAGAGAGACGTTTGCACACAGAAACCCACACAGTGATGAACATCTATAATGAGGACAGCAGTGTGTCCTTGTACCAAGAGCAAGACGCTACCCACCTGCAAACTGGCAACAATATTTTTGAAAGTATGTGGCCCAGCTTATTTTAACTTATTTATAATAAATAGGAACGTGATCTCCTTAAGCAGAGGCAAGGAAGAGCATTGGAGCGCTAAGAGGATCGTAAATTGATGATGATAATCAGTAATGACACTCACAGAGTACAGTATGTATTTTCTCTCCTGTAACACGGTGTATGAAATCTGATCCAGTCGCATTTCCTTGACAATAATGAATGGAAGAATGAGTAAATATTTTCTCTATTGCCAGAATCTGCTGCGATACAGTCACAGGGGACCCTCTGCTTCCCCATGCTTTGACTACAGCTCCATAAATCAATTCTCCAATACGCAAAGGGCTTTCAACAGCCTTAAAGACTTAAGAACTACTCTTCATCACTTAAGTTATTTTCTACCATACATTCTTTTTTTTTTAATAGATTCTTCTTATGATTTTCTTTTCTCCCTTTTACTTATTCTTTATGATTATACTTTCAGATAAAAGCCTGTTTCGTTGTATCATATGACACTGGGCTAGAAAAAGCAAGGGCAGAGTCCCTATGGTTTAGCTGCTCCTTTGATCATTCACTGTTAAAGAAAGGGTGGTGTAGGCACTTACATTGACCTCAGGATGATCCACTACGGACTGCAGTGTTGTCCTTGTGTCCATATGGAGGGGTAATACAAGCAGGCTGTAATTTAATAAATCACTGTCTAACTCAGTGCATGATTACTTAAGTGACTGTTAACTGATAACAAATAAGTGCATATACGTTTAGTTAGATTGTTTTGCCAGGGTTACTTTTAGTATTCTTGGTAAAAACAATGGTTGGCTTTTGCTATCCGACATACATCATCTTGTTATGAATTGGCCGATATAGAGCCAGAGGTCTTCATTGTATAATTACTTATTGTTGATTTTGTTGAAACGCTGTATATCTTTATGGGTGGCGTGGGGATTGTTGACCGCATTCTCTGTTGCCGCCTGAAGGGCTTGTTTTGAATCCATATAAAGCACTTTGTAATTTTGTTTTGAACAGTGCTGTATAAATAAAGTTAGAATATATTATTATTTTTAATCAATGGTCACTTTAAAAATGTACTGAAAACGAATTCTGTCACTAACACAAAAGGTCTGGGTTGCTGGTATTACATCTCAAGTGAACACCATCACAGCTGAAATGCTCTGAAGCAAAACACTGAACCCAGAGAGACGCTCTGCAGATCCATCCATCCAGAGCTCTCTAAACCAATGTGTACTTTATGTAGAGGGTATAGTGAAGTGTATGCTTATAAAACTTTATGCAGTTATTTTTAAACTTGATGTCCGACTTTATGTGCCATGGCCCCACTATCTTTCTTTATCTTTTATTCTCAGATGTTGTCTAAATTGTTACTTCCAACATCATTAAAAAACTATTTTTATATTTGCAGTACGGAGCGGCAACATTACTTTATCTTTGATCTTCTTCTTTCGATGAGAAACAGAGAGTTTGAGGCAAAGAGATATTTGAAGTAAGAAATGAAAAAGAGTGAGTGAGTTATTGAGGAATCCAATTACCTCCCTACATTAAACTGTGTAACACTATTTGCTTTTTTCCTTTGTGGAATTACAGATTTTTACTTGAACCGACAAGAGAGATTTTTCACAGGCTGCTGTGATGTTTTTAGATTCATAGAACTTCACAAATACAACCAAAAGAAAGTCCGCCTTGATAATCTATTTTTTCAACTTATCTACTGAAAGAATGTTCTTGTTTGGAAATTTTTTTTCCTGAATAGATCAAAAAATACTTAAATATAACTTTGAGTTGAGGTTATGAGGTTTAGTGGAGTTCTGGTTGAGCTGACAAAAGGATGTATACATAATTGTAATGGTTGTTGATACACAATTCTACCTGTTGACCATGTCCTTTGCTTTAATAATTTGTTATAATGAAATACAACTAAAATGGGTGTCCAGCTATTTGTCTGTGTAGTCTGTCCCCTCTTGGTCTTGTAAAGTGAGTGTTCACTCGAATTAAAACTCTCCTGGTCCATTATCCCAAAGCTAAAAGCTTGACCGTTTGTGTTTTTTTAGCTGAACCTTTTAGTGAAGGATAGGTTGTTGATTTTCACACCTAAATTGCAATGTGTTACAAAAATAAAAATGTGTCTCCTGCACAAGAAAAAGACAAGAATACAACATTTTAGCAACAAAGAGAGAAAAGGGGCAACCCCACTTAGTACCATCTGATCAAACTGGATGTATTGAAGGAGAGCACTCTTTCTTGATTAGAGTAAAACTCAAAAAATAGCCGTAGCCCAAATAATATCTGTAATCATCTAAAAATAACATCCAATTTGGCGTAAATTCACTATTGTGTTCAATCTCCCTCTATGAGTCCAGGACAGAACTGTCCAGCTAGCCTTTTAGCTGGAAATGTTGCCACATGCGTTTTAATTGTGACAGAGCGTTACATTTAAAGCATCACTTATTCTCCAAGGCCACACTACATGCAGATTACTTTTCTATTGTTCCCCATATCTTAGATTTATATCTTCAAATGAACACAGCTGCCCAAATGACACCATCTTCTGAATTGTCTTGCAGGAGAGTCTTTCTTCAATATCTTGTAGATATTGCTTGATCCCTTGAGCCTCTTGTTAAATGTAATCATATCTCTTTGATATATAAATGTGGTAAAAATGTGGATGGCGCAACAATGGTGTAAAGTTCCATTCATCAACCACAATATGAGATTCAGCCTACTATAAAATACAATCCCTGAGAAGCTCCAAGAATAAAACCATGAACACACTGTGACGAGTGACACCCTCGTTCTACTGCACAAGATGAAACAGAGAGACAAGTGAATTCTTACCTAACTCTGAATGTATTCATGATGTTTCCATGGTAATGCCTGGGAATAAATCACTTCTTTCCCAGAAACCTTTCTCCTCGGGCCCCTGCCCCCTCCTCATACTCTCACAGAATGAGGAACTCACACAGAGAAAGAGAAACTCATTGCCATTGGGGGTGGAATTAGTTATCGGAATCAAAAGTACAGTGCGTTAGCCGAGTGATGCATTAGCAGGTGGATAGCACTGTAGTGAGAGAAAAATAAACAGTCGTTTTGGACAAGAAACACAGGCTCTTTTACTTCAGATCTAAGGCTTGAGTAAAATGTATGAATTGCAAAGATGACCCATTAAAAGTCCTGCTTTAAAATAATTAAATATAGGAATGGTTTTGCATCATGATTGCACATTTATTTCTTGTCATGCTGAGAGTAATTCGAGATGTGTTAGTTGATACCACTCTCATCTGTACGGTAAATATGGAGCAATCAACGGCTAAAAAGTGAAATAAAATAGGCAGCTGCTATTTGCACCCGGGTGTCCGTAGTTAACAATGCTATTTACACCCGGGCTACACATTAGATACTGTTTTGGATGTATAGGTATTTATGGAAATTCTTCTTTGATAACTTAATTCCCTTGTGCTGCTGGTCTATACAGAACATGAATATACCGCCGGTGCTGTAAGCTTTTGAAATATTTATTGAAGAGAGAAGAGTCACTGTACAACACAAAGCTTCCAAATAAAAGGGGGACTGTCAGAAGAAGTGAAATAAAATAGGCAGATGCTATTTGCAGGGGGTAGGTGTGTTGTTGACTTGAGGTTAAGACTCTTGGCCATAGCCCATTGGCATACAGTATACCTCCAGTAGACAATTAAGAGGAATCAGAAATGCTGAAGTTAGTGGGAGGGCCATCTGTTAAATCACCCTCTCTTTTCGTCGGATCCACTTAATGCAAAAGGATGTGGAGTTTACAGTTATTCAAACACAGATTATAGGTGGCAACCTGCAGGTTTTCAAGGTAATGGAAGCAGCAGATAATCGAGTGTATGTCAATGTGTGACCTGTTAGCTGTCTGATCTAAAATTCCCAGTGTCTTTTCCATTTCCTCTCTGTGGGCAATCCCCTCTCTTCTCTTTCACTGTGTGTGAGTAGAGTTTGAGTAGAACCTGTGTGGGTCTAATGACATGAAACACAAGGTAGCCCCCATGGAAAAGTGAAAGCCCTGGTGAGATTGAGAAATGGATGTGTGCATGCAACTGTGAACCCACATACGTAATGCATGGTTATTAAATGTGAGTGGAAATACACATTTGTATGCACACGTCCACTTTTTTTTATTGTGGATGGGTTATTTTAGGATGGAAAATTCCGCTTTCCCCCCAACTCTCATAGGCTATTTAGATTAGATATATGCTCCCCTATGTCTGTCCTTTATTTATGATTCATTATATCATTATTTCTCTGCCAGTCTATTCTATATGGATTTCCTCAGAGGCTATGATACTGGTTTTTAACAAGCACAACGACAGGAACAGTATGCCAACCTCAAACTCCCGATAGACCAACTGTGGCTGAGGTCAGAAGCATTGAGTTTGAGTAGCCATAACTAAGACAAGCAGGAACACAAAACAAGCACCTTAGGAAAACTGAGTCATTGAATAATATATACAGTATGAGATGGGATGCTTTTCCTGGCAAACAAACTTTACGTTTTCTTTTTTTCGACGCGTACCTCAGATGGGAGGACAGGTAATGGGACAACCTCATCGCTGTCTGGTGGGAGAGTCTGCTGTTTAGTCTGCAGGCTATGAAAACTGCAATTTGAATTTTGTTTACAGTAACTTCAGAAGCATTCATTGCTCTGCGAGGCAAAATGCAGACTAGCACCAGCAACACAGCACTGGGAACCAGACACAGATAAGTCAACAACTGCCCAAACTTTCTTTGTTCAACCATCGTCAGCAGCAGCCTGGTCAAATTAATTGTCTTCATGAAACTTTTCAGAAAGTTTATTTTGGGGGTGACGACATCGAATAACCTCCTTTTCTTCAATTGATACTTCAGGTTTTACTCTTCCTTTTCATCCAAAGATATGTTTGTCTTCCATTTTTCTTCAGTTGTGTGTCAAGGCCCCCTAAAGGCATCAAATGCTCAGGTGAAAGAAGAGGAGAAAGAACTGAGAGATAAATCTTTGGTGATATTTTGTGTGTGTGTGTGTGTTTGTGTGGACTGCTCGGGGCATCACAGGGGACTTTTAATCATCAGCTGAGAGGGTAGGAATTCCAGGTGGGCCTTCAACAGAGCTATTGTTCATCTCTGTTGGGTCCGGGCATAAACAAAGATGACGACAGGTGCAAGTTATCAAACTGCCTTTAATGGCTTTATTTTACCCTATCTGACATAAATCACATATTTTGTTTGGTCCCACACAACACAAAAAGGTTCAACCTTCAGAGACGTATTAAAGCAAATTGCCCCTTGACATTTTTGTCATTTGATTTTGAATAAATCCCAAAAAGTAACATCCATCCAGTTTGGCACTTAAGTGGAGTTCCTCTCTCATGGCTCTGTTACTTGACAGTATTTGAAGGTGACAAGCTTCATCTTTGCTGTCTTCAATTGAATTTAAAAAAGGGGAAATCCCTTACGTTGAGAAGAAATTTTTTCTACTTTGTATCAGAGAGATAACTGGAAACTGTAGCAATGGTAAAGGGGGAGAAAACTGGTTTAGGGTTTCCATTTTTTGCTCTGTTTAATTAATTGGAAACAGATGTGATGTGAGGGCTGTTTTGTGTCAGAGTTCATCTCGTAGTTTTTAGATGTTCTGAAAATCATACATTGATTGTTGTTTCAGAAAAGTGTTTGTATATTTCATGGATAACGTTTGTTTGTGCCAGGGGAATTCATCTTTACTGACCTTCATAAATTCAAGCTACCAAAGTTTGGAAAACAGACATTCATTAAAGTAACTGTTTTTCAGTTGTTTAAGTTTAATATTTTACTCATATTGTAAAGTGTGTTGATAATAGAATAGTTTATAACCTTTCACAAAGGCTGATTCACCCAAATGGCAGATCACTTTTTCAAACCCTTTGCCCTCATCTTATGCAGCCATGCAGATAATTATGTTTTTATTCTGAGACTAATGCAGAGCATATATTAATCATCTTAAAATATATGAAGCATATGCTGTGTATACATAACCCAAGAACCTTTAGGGTTTCATTTGTTTTTACAAATACCTAACCTTGAATGAGAAGCGGTGAAAGTACTATTGATTAGAAACATGTCTTCTACAAAGAAAACTTATTTTCTGCTATGGAAGGATGAGCTCATATAGTTCGGTAGTGATGAAAGTTATTTAAGGTACAAGACGGCAGAGAAGTTAAGAGAGAAGTGAGATGAGGTGAGAGAATAAGAAATTCGGGCCATTAATCATGACAGCTAATTTTGGTCTACACTGCGAACATCTCCTCTTGCTGACATTTTCATTAGCACAGTTCTCACTTCTCTACCTGTCTTTCTATCCTGTCTCTAACCATCTTCTGCTTTATACCTTGTTTCTCTGTATGTGACTTCCTTTAGAAAGCTACAGTGGCAGTGAGCTAGATTATCTCTTTCTTCCAGAAGAAAACAATTTGCCCCATAAAACAATACATCAATGTCAAAGCTGCAGTCTTTAAAAACCAATTCCAGGACTTAAAATGTCATCTACATCAACGTAAACGATAGAGACTTGAGTAGCGAAACCTAAATTGGTGTTAACAGGAAAAAGCTTTGATAGTTTCAAAGCACACACAGCCTGGAGCAAGACAAGGCAACGCGTGAGATTAAACGTAGCAATTTACAAGATAGGGTAGAGAAAAGAGAATGTGTGAAATCATTGAAGTCAACGAGAGCTCCCATCAATGTTTGTGAACAAAGGCTCTGAAAGCAGAGTAAATCTAAACCTGATTGTGTTGCACTCGTTGAACAGAAGTTCAAACTGGTTGCAGCACAGCACAAAATGCAAAATAGCCTGAAATACATTGTTCTCTGGAGAGAAAAATCTTCAGAAATGGTGGTCCTATACATGTATAGAGAGATTCCCCACTCCTGCATGACTCTTGCATGCTTATGCTTATAGGCTGCAAGGTTATAGTTTTTAGTTTGTATCTACTAACTAACTAACTAACTAACTAATTTGTGATATAAATAGCTCATTTTACAAATCACTGCTTGGACACTGAAAATGTTGTTCAATGTTTTTGAGGAGTCAACTAGGAGCAAGTTTGCAAGTCAGTGCTCCTTTAGTTTTAAATTGAGAAACTTGGACCGTGACATATAGCTGCTTGCTGGTTTCATTTGTGTTTGTTTTCTGAAATCTTGAAGCTAGCAGACATAAACAAAAGAGAGATAATAAAAAAAAACTTTAAAAAATGTTCCTATGTTTCCTATGCGCAAAAATCACACCAGAGCTTCTGGGTGAATTCAGCCTTACAACTTCACATCTGAATTGCATTCAATTAATCATATCTGGCTATGTTTAGAAGCGTACAATAGTGCCACTGCTGTACATATTATAGGAAAAAAGTGAGTACTAAAGTTAGTGGCACAAATGACAACCCCTTGCAGTAATCACACAGACATGAGAGTAGATTTGTTTACACTGTTAGATCAAAAAAGTTAAGAGTTTCTAAAGTTAAATGTGTGTGTAACCAAGAAACCTGGAGATGCACGATCTGTGATTGTACCAATATGGCTTAAACAGATTACATAATACACAGGATATATGATACAGGACGGCTAGGACAGTATACTGAAGTGTGCTTGGGATACAGAGAGAACCACTTCGATTCACTCTACTTTTACATTTACCCTCATTCGCAGCAGCTTGTCACGTTGTTTTGTGAGACTGGGTCGGCTTTTCTTATAAGGAACACATTTCCTATCTTACAATTCAAATGATGGAATCAGTGAAAGAGGGGAACTGAAAAGAATGGGAAAAAGTAATTCCGCTTTCTATACCACGACTGCCTCAGGAAATCGTTTCCAGGATGTTACATTTTACCCACATACATCCCATCCCTACACATCCTGTCTTCTTTAAAAGGCACCAGTGCACAGATAGTAATGAGGATTCTTTAAGGGTGAAACAGCTCCAAACCTTTTTCTAGCATGTTAGGCAACCTAAAGGGCTCTGCATAGCGGCACTCTTTTCTTTTTTTTGCAATCAGGATTAACATTTCTCACAACCTAAATGAACATGAACAACATGCGATGAACAAAATGTACGCATCGACAACAATGTTGAATATTGAATGAAACACTTCCTAAACTATCAGCAACCATTTTGGTCTTGTCCTTGAAGGCGAACCCTTCAGCCGCAACCTGAAAAAGTTCCCAAATACTTCAGATTCAGCCAAGGGTAGACGCAAAATATACCATGGATGGGCAAAACCAACATAATTCAGGTGAAGAAGAGCCGTATATTAAGCCTTATTTTGTTAAGGATCTTGACTCAATAGTATGAGGACTCAAATGCACAACCCAGAGACAAAAAAGTTTTGAAGAAAAATAATCTTTACTTTGCAAAAACAAAATCACTCTTCCAGAGGATATAACAAACTGTCAAAAGTAAAGCGCCCCCACACACACAAGGGGATGGGCTGGGGGAGCACAACAGCGGTAATTAAAGTTTAAAAGTCTCAAAAATGCTACAACTACTGTCACAAACTGGATGAATGTGAAGTATTTTGTTAAAGGAGGATGAAAGCGTAATTAAGGAGCACTATTGGAGTGACTTTGATGGTTATTGGACTCAGGATTCATTCATTTGGATTCCCGCTTAAAGGACGGCGCAAGTGGAAACAATTCACAAAGGGATTAAACTGTTTAAAACACATGCTCAAAGTAAACCGGATTTTGCCGATGTGTTTATGTGGATTCAAAAGTCGTAAATAATCTACAAAATGGAGGAGACCGATCTGATCGGAGCAACTGTGACAAATAATCCAACTGAAACCGGCATGGACAATGACTATGTTTTAAAAATGCGCTTATCCAGACAAGCCCGGTTTGGACACTTTACGGGCAGAAGAAACATTTCTATTAAAGAAAGAATTATACATTTCTGTCTTTTTATGCCTTTATAGCTACTAACTTGAATTTTTATTAAAATTAATTAATTAATTAATTAATTTTTTATATTTTATTGTAATGTAGCTATAGACAAGGCTTTTAGTGACAATCATGTATTGCCTTACAATTGTATGTAAAAAAAAAAAAAAAGTCTAAATCCAGGTCTCTCTCTGAAGAGTTAAGACGGCAGAGGAAACTCTTTGTGTTTAAAAATTACGATTGGTATCTTTATGAACGGACCTAACGTAATTGAAGCAGAAGTTTTACTATTGTTCTCGTTGGTTATAAGTATTGACGCTTAGCCGACTAATAAAATAAATATAATCAATTGTCTTAATGTAAGAAGTTGGCTTTATGTCTGTCTGATACCAATGTGCAGACCTCTTTCTACTACTCAAACTCTACTAGCGAGAAGACAGAGATCGACCACCGTAAGAAGCTTCATAGCGTAGGGACATATGCTTACAGTATGTTTAAAGGATAGTGAAGATCTATACTGATATACCTGGTCCTGTCTCTCACCTACATAGAATTGAAACGAAAACAAGTCGTCCCTTCGTGTGTATGTTGCTATATGAAAGACCACATAAGCGAAGAAAAAGAGTAAGTCGCTAGTCGAAAAATTCGTATTCGTAAGGGTGATCGTTAAAGAAGTGCCGTGTAACCAGTGAGGTGGTGGTTGTTGCCGAGATACAAAACTGGAATGAGGAGTAACTCGAGAATCCGATATCGGCCGCGGGAGACACGTATACTATGTCTCCCTGGTTGGTTGTGTAGGTGCAGAGTGTATTTGTAGGCTCCTCTCGCCGTAAATTCGTGAGAAGTGTCCCTAAGGTTAGTGGTCTTTGACCCGTCTTAAAGGTTTCCTAGAATAAGTAACCTTAAAAAAATTAGTTTAATTTAGTTTCAATCAAAACGATTTTGATTCTTTTTATATTTTTTTTTTATTTTTATTTTTTAGTTCAAAAAGAAAAATTACAAAGTTTATAAAAAAAAACCTAAATCGAATCCGGGGATCTCGGTCACAAGGTGGACCGTGCGGGGAGAACACCACCCCCGGGTATCTAGCCGTCCCCCCGCCGGGTCCGGAAGGTCTACTAAACTCCGGGTTTTATAGTCATAAATCTGACAATAANGGAGGGTAAGACACAAAAAGAAATTTCTCAAAGAGCAAGCTGTTCACAGAACATTTCCCCCTTCCAACAGACTTTTTGTGGATGTGCTTTGAAACTGCACTCTGTGAACAGCTTGCTCTTTGAGAAATTTCTTTTTGTGTCTTACCCTCCTGATGGAGGGTGTCAATGACGGTCCTCTGGACAGCAGTCAGATCAGCAGTCTTCCCCATACTTGTGATTTAGTTTACTGAACCAAGCTGAGTGTTTTTCAAGGCTCAGGAAACCCTTGCAGGTGTTTCGAGTTAATTAGACGATTCAAGTGATTCGTTGAACACCCTACTAGTATACTTTTTCATGATATTCTAATATTTAGAGATAGGATATTTGAGTTTTCTTAAGCTGTATGCCATAATCAGCAATATTAAAATAATAAAAGGCTTGCAATATTTCAGTTGATTTGTAATGAATCCAGAATGTATGACATTTTTGTTTTTTTAATTGCATTACAGAAAATAAAGAACTTTATCACAATATTCTAATTTTCTGAGACAGTCCTGTATGGTTTGTTATTGATATGTGCCTCTCCTCATCAGCTACCTCAGCATCTAATCTAATTCAACCCCCATAAAGGTATATTTGCTTGAGAACAATATAGCATTGGATAAAAACGTTCTTTGGAGTAACCAAATATCTCTTCAATAACAACAAAAGAGAAGGCAAATTAAGACAGCTAAAGTGCCTTGAAATAATAATAATTATATATATATACAGTATAAAGTCTATGCTTGAAACCAGAGTTCCTTGTTGATAATATCTGTTTAAGTGAGTTGTGCATTTAGTATAGGAAGGATCAGAGTGCCCTGCAGCCTCTACCTCTCTGAAGTCCTAAAGAGAGGGTGACATCACAGCCCTACTGACCAAAAGGAGAAATGCAACAAGCTGCTCTCACTTCTTAATTAGCAGTCAGTCCCCACACCCTGCAACAGCTGATCTCAATTACCCTCCAATCAACACAGAGGAATTGGGACATTTAGCTAAAATGAGTTGGAGAAAAGAAAGCTGTAAGCAAATCACAAAGAACTGATAACTTATAGCACCTTTTCCAAGACCACATGTGTTTAAAACGTAGACAATTCACAAATAAAAACAATACTATCTCCCCCTCCCAGTCAATGATCAGTGTAACAGTTCTGAGACCCCAAAAAAAGAAAAATATATAGCTTTATTTAAATATGTACGCATATATATAATAATAATAAATAAATAAAAATGAATAAAAGAAGAAGAAGAATTAAAAAAATACAATTCAGTTAAAAGCAAAATTAAAAAGGTGGGTCTTGAGTTTGCTTTCCGCTGCCCTCAGGTCCTCAGGGAGGATAAAAAGACACCTGTACCAGGAGACCTGAGGGTCCTAGGGGTCATGTTTTAAAAGCAAATCCGATAAATAGCAGGGCCCGAGACCATTAGGAGCTTTAATAACCAATAAATGTATTTTAAAATTGATTCTGTAGCTCACAGGGAGCCACTGCAGAGATGTGTACATAGTTTTGCAGCAGTTGTCATGAAATAGTATTTTATGGGAGACCAGAAAGTAGAGCATTGCAATAGTCAATACATGTTATAAAAACGTCCATGTGTCCCTGTACTGGCCTGAGAGAGAAACGGTTGAACTTTGGCATTATTCTTAAAATGATAAAATGCTGTTTTTGTTATACGAATAATATTTTTCATATTGTTCATTCACACCATTACTGATGGCTCTCCCGTCTATCCAGGTAAGCTTTCACCGTAAATTATATTCAATTCACAATTCACATTTCAGTAACTCCCCCCAAGTTCAGGATGAGTAATCAAATATAAACTTTGGTTGATACATTGTCATATAACAAGAAATACATTGAATTTGAATACATTTAATCAATTATTGATTTAATTTTGTCTTCAAACTGTTTGAGGGATCATTCCAGCGTTCACTTTTCCTGATATATTGTGTATAAAAGCTGCATACAATTCAACAGCAACACCTGCACATAAATAATGTAGCTGCAATTTGCTGCCAGACTCCATCACACACTTTGGATGGTGTGCAAATACGTGCTTCAAATACAGTTGAGCTTTCTAGGGATTAAACATCTTACAAGTCCAAGCTTTGAAAGAAGTCTCCTTCTGAATACTCGGCATACAGGCAGCAGGGATTGATGTCAACACAGAAGAACATCTGAAGCCTCAATCTATCCAGTGGACACTCACGAGCTGCTTGAGCAGAAAACAGATGGTTGAAAGTTATGAAGAAGATAATTGTATTTGTTGTGGCTTATTGTGACCTCTGTGAACAGGGAGTGTATGAAGAGAGCTCTCCAGAGGGGCTCTTGCAGAAGTGATAAGCAGTACACTCGGGGATTCTTGCAATTCACGGATTTCTTCATTGCAATTCCATAAGTGTGTGCATGTATGTTGATGAATTGGGTAGTAGGAGAGGATATATTTGTGCTTGTTATTTATCCCAGAAATCTCTCAAGACTGTGTATATTCCGCACATTCTTGAATATTGGTGGTCTTTCAGGACATATATTGGTGTGACATTTGTCCCCTGACGCCAACAGCCCCCACAAATATCTGTCTCAGTATAGGTCAGGGGTACTCAAACTTTTTTGTTAAAGGTCCACTTGTGAAACTTATACAAGGTCAACGGTCCGGATCAATGCCAGTAAAGTCCCCCCCCCCGGAGCGGAGCAACAAAACTGAAATTAAGAAGCAGTTTTGGCGCGCAATGCCTGGGGGGGGTTTCCCGACATGTCGTTGCAGTAAGTTAAAGGGTGTTTCATGTTGTCTTGATCTTTTTTTGTTCTTTTTTTTTTTAAAGAAAATTTTATTTTGAAATTGTTACGTTTATTCTGGTTTGTTTTGTGTTTGTATCTTTTATTTTAAATTTATTTATTTATTGAATGTTTTGTGAGCTGAGCTGTGTGGTTTTATATTTTATGTATCTCTCTGTACAGCACTTTGGTCTGGAGGTTTTAAAGTGCTATATAAATAAAGTTGGATTTGATTGGATTAATCTACCTTATTTGGGGGCCCCCTTCTGGTCCAAGCACTTGCCTGTCGGTAAACCGCGCCCCTGTATACACACACACATTCAATACATACATACATACAGTATGATGGCTTGAACTAGTGGGAGAAATGGCACTGTTTGTCTGTAGCCAATGCCTTGAACCTCGGCAAAAATGGCATTAGAAGCATTAGAAAGTCAAGGTAAACTTGCGGTTAACTTGCGGTCTGCAATGCGTGTCACGCTTGCGCACACAAGTAAATATATATGCAAGTTCATTCTCACAACGCGTCAGACACAAGAAAATATACATTAAAGGGGACCTATCATGCAAAATGCAAAAGTGTATGGACACAAACGTTAGTTGACACGGGTGACATACATATTTTCT
>NW_011340525.1:26160-26387 GCF_000735185.1 Notothenia coriiceps | reverse complement strand
CCTTCGCGCCAACCCCCGTCCCTCCCCCCACATCTACAGGTGAAAATTACTTTTGTGACACATTTATCGCAAGAAGTGTAGCAAAAGTCAAGACCGCGGATTCGTCGATTTATACTGCCACAGAGCAGATTTGTCAAGTTGTAATGACTGATTTGAGAGGTTGTAAAAACGAAGTTGCAGTTGTAATGGAAAATATATTTAAAAAATATGTATTTTTCTGCAAGTGA
>NW_011340525.1:20178-25589 GCF_000735185.1 Notothenia coriiceps | reverse complement strand
TTTAAAAAATATGTATTTTTCTGCAAGTGAACATTTCATCACTAACTTCATTTTTTTTCTACAAGCTACAAAACTTATTTTTTTCTTCTGTGACTTCAAATTTTGTTCACAGTTACGTGGATATTTTATACAAGTGTAAATTTGGTTCACAGTTACTTGGATATTTTATACAAGTGTAAATGTATGCACACAAGCTCAGATTTTTTTTCTGCAAGTGTTCACATAAGGTTTTACACGCTCTCGCATTTTGCACCATATCTACCTTCATACTCTGGCACCTGTTCGACTTGTACCTCAATGCGAGGGCATTTAAGAACAAATCTATCCATCCAAAATATACAATTAATCCTAGAAGCTCTGCTGTCGGTCTGCAATTTACTCGGCGTGAGTTTGGGGACTTTTCACTGTGAACGTGACGTATCAGTAATGCGTGACGCAGCAGACCCAACGTTTCGTTGCTCTGATTGGCTGTAGGTCTATAATATAGCCTTCGAGTCCAAATACAATTTGAATAGACCGTCTATTCAAATTGCATTCGGACTCGGAGGCATTTTGATCTGACCGCGGCCGCGCTGATATTATAACGCGAGAGAATTTCCACACCTTTAGTGTATAAAACTCCCCCACTACTTAGACTATTCCTTGCACCCCTCTAGCATAAGCCCGAATGGTCTCAACCATATTGCGTCAGTAACGTGCACTTGTTGTTACAGCAGGATCAGTTTGTGTAGAAAGCAGTTACTAAAATAATATCCAAGGGATGCATGCAGAGCTCTCATTGGCAGAGATAAGACCAGCCGTGCGTCACGCCTCCACCGTTCCCGGAAATGTATCCGTGGAGGAGCCGTGGAGGATGCATCAGTGTCTCCTCGGTTAGAGCTCCTCCAGAGAGCCTCCTCGATGCTCGATGCTTGGTCCTCGAAGTGCATTTNCTCTTAACATCCCGATAGCAATTGAATATATTAATATGCTTTGTACAATAATATACATACAGAAAATTTAATCTCTGAAGCCGTTTGGCCGCGTAAAAAGCACGGCCGAAGGTCATTTTTAAGTCCACCGGCTAAATAACTGATGGCTACTGCCTGTCAGCCTTCTCATCTGGGTTCACAAATGTATCTCTGGGTCTTCATTGATTGATTGCGCGTTTCGTGTGTGCTTTGGAGGAGGGATCTGTAAAGAAAGTCTGAAGGGAAGAGGCATTATTTTTTTCCGTGTTGTGGTATTTTCAAATTCTATTGCGCTCGAGCTTTTGGTTTCTCCTTCTTTACCTAACCCTATGTCCTTTAACTCTTTTTAGGGTTGCAGCTATCTGTTTTATTCTATTGCAAAGTCCGTGACCCAGTTTTAATAATTATTTTTTTCCTCAAATGTGCAGAGACTTCCCCAGTTTGCGTGTTTAATTTATTTTAAAGTAGGTCCTGTGTATTATTGTTAATTCTCCTTATATGGATTTCTTTGAGTTTCTTTTAGAGGTTTAACAGTTTCTTATAATGTAATAAATAGCCTAATAAATGCAAAAAAAACTGTAGTTGTTTGTCTGATATAACAATAAATACAACTTTATTAGCTATCAAGCTATGAAATATGTTTTGCGGCTCAGAACAAAAAATGTTTTGAAAAAGGAGCAAAATGGCTCTTTTGGTCAAAAAAGGTTGCAGACCCCTTAAGGAGTGTATACATTTTCAGTTTTTGTGAAAAACATTATGTTTATGATGAGATATAACAATTTGTATCTTAAAGGAGACCTATCATGCTATATTTAAATGATATAGTGTATGACCATACCTATATAAGGTATATTTATACATTTTATTTTTCAAAATACCAAACAGATCCATTTTTAGCCATGCCTCGCCTTTGAAAATTCTGAGCAGCAGTTGACCACGCCCCCCTGCAGAAGAGGGGGGCATGAGCCGGCGAGGGTCACGTTACCATGTTTGCTGTGATTACGAGTGTGGAATAAACATGTCTTCTCAGAGCAATGCATGTGTTCAAGCATATTATCAATTTGATCCAGAAACTGACCCTGAAGCATCGGAGGTGGAAACATCTCGGTTGCAGCAGGACGTTTCTGAATGGTTAGGTGACAACATACTTGTCAACCCTCCCGATTTTCGCGGGAGACTCCCGATTTCATTGCGCTCTCCCGGTTTCCTCCCGGGGTCATATTTCTCCCGCATTTCTCCCGATTTCTGACAAAATCAGATTTACACACGACTGTTTCCACTGGACTTTAATACAGCTACACCATTGTTTGGTTTCCATGGTAGCGCGTCTCTTTAGTAGCGCGCGCAACTGAAAGTCTGAGATATATCACAGAAAACAGAACAAGCATCGACAACTGGTAGAGTTGTCGATGCTTGTTCTGTTTTCTGTGCTTTCTCTGCTCACTCCGTTCCTGTAAAATACAGGTCCAGCCCACACATATGCTCCATTAAGTATGGTGCTACAGGCCGCAAGGCAGTGCACTTACAACTACAATAAGCATCTTAATGTTAATCTAATACAGCTCCGGCGATCCACTAGCACACCCCCCACCCCAGCGGTGGTTTTGAAATGCTCCCGATTTCTTAGGTCTCAATGTTGGCAAGTATGCTTGTGTGTGTTCCCTCCTACCTGTTTACTTGATTGTGTTCACCTGGTGCCCCTGTGTTTTCTCCTCCCTCCTCACCTGTCTCTTGTTTCGTTGATTAGTCTTGTGTGTATTTAAGTTCTGTTTTTGTTGTCTGTCATTGTTGGATTCTCGTTTGTCTGAGACTGTGTTCTCAGGGTAGTGTTCTGTTTTTTGTCACCTACACCTTGAAATAAAGGCATTTTTCTCTGTTCAACCTGCATTTGGGTCCTGCCTGTTTCACTAACCCTAACAGAAGAAACCAACCAAGGATGGGCCTAGCAGATCCTTTTGAGCTGGAATTACTCAGTTTTTCCTTTTCTTTGGCTGGCTGCTCTGATAGGTGGAGGGGACCGTCCGGTGTTCAGCAGCGAGAGGCTGCTCTGGCTGAGGCGCACCAGATGGCTATGGAGAAACCATGCTTGGTGAAATTCTTACCTGGCTGGATTTTGGACTTCCTCTCGGTGTGTGATTCCCGGCCTGTTAGCCCCAGGCGTGCAGTCCCCCTGCCTCCCGGTTCCCAGCCTGACACCATACGTCTCGGCGTGTTCCGTCTGGAGTCAACCTCTGCTTCTTCCCCAGTTCCTGCTCCTGTCCAGGAGCCGTTCTCTGGAACTCGTCTGGAGTTTGGAGGTCCACGGAGCCTCCAAAAGGCTCCTAAGAGAGGGAGTCGCAAGTCCAGACTAGCAGCACGAGCCCCAAGAGTCATGGTTCCGGCCCCAGCAGCCATAGTCCCTCTTCTAGTCCCTCTTCTAGTCCCTCTTCTAGTCCCTCTTCTAGTCCCTTCTCTAGTCCCTTCTCTAGTCCCTTCACTAGTCCTTCCTCTAGTCCCTTCTCTAGTCCCTTCTCTAGTCCCTTCTCAAAACCCCTCTCTAGTCCCTCCTCTAGTCCCTTCCCAAGTCCCTTCTTTAGTCCCTTCTCTAGTCCCCTCTCTAGTCCCCTCTCTAATCCCCTCTCTAGTCCCTTCTCTAGTCCCTTCTCTAGTCCCTTCTCAAGACCCTCCTCTAGTCCCTTCTCTAGTCCCTTCTCTAGTCCCCTCTCGAGTCCCCTCTCGAGTCCCCGCTCAAGTCCCCTCTCGAGTCCCCTCTCGAGCCCCCTCTCCAGTTTCCTTTCAAGTCCCCTCTCAAGTCTCCTCTCGAGTTCCCGCTCAAGTCCCCTCTCGAGCCCCCTCTCCAGTTTCCTTTCAAGTCCCCTCTCAAGTCACCTCTCAAGTCTCCTCTCGAGTTCCCGCTCAAGTTCCCTCTCGGGGGTCCTGCCAACCCTGTGTCCTGTCCCGTTGGTGGTCCCGCCGACTACTCTTCTGCCGGGGGTCCTGCCAACCCTATGTCCTGTGCCGTTGGAGGTCCCGCCGACTACTCTTCTGCCGGGGGTCCTGCCAACCCTGTGTCCTGTCCCGTTGAGGGTTCCGCCGACTACTCTTCTGCCTTCGCCCTCATGCTCGGCCCCCTGAGTTCGCCTGCTGTGGTCTTCGCCCTTCCATGGACTCCGCCTTGCCCCCGGGTCGTCCGCCCGAGACCCCCTCCATGGTCTCTGCCTTGCTCCCGGGCCGTCCGCCCGAGACCCCCTCCATGGTCTCTGCCTTGCCCCCGGGCCGTCCGCCCGAGACCCCCAGGGATTAAATACATGTAGTGGAAGTACATAATTTACCTCTGAACTGAAGTGGAGTAGAAGTACTAAGTTTTAAAACATTTAAATGTAAAGTACAAGTACCTCAACATTTTACTCAAGTACAGCACAATATAATAACATAATTACACATATTTTATTTATTTATTTCACATGTAAATAAAGCAATGTTAATTAGGTTAACAATTTGTTTAGTTTTTCCCTTTAAATAAAATAACAAAAAGTACCTACAAGAATACCGTTATTTTGGGATACTGTACTGCACCAATTCAAGCTTACGAGCACTGGCTTGCAAAAGAAAGACATTGACCACTGTGCGTCTTTTGGAATCGCTGCGCACTTATGTTGCATCACTACGAGGGACATTTTCGGACTTTGAGACATCTGCCCGGGCCGTCACCGGCGTGACACAGACATACCAGCACGAGACTCACCGTGTTGGTAAAAGACGAGTATTTGATGACGAGACAGTGGAGCACGAGGTGGTACTGAAATTCCAGGTTGAGACATTCAATGTAATTATTGACAGGTTGCTCTCAGGACTTAGCAAATGCCTGGATGCATACAAAGACATAAATTATCACTTTGGAGTCCTATTTGACATGTGCTGTGATTACACTGATATCCGCAGATGGGCCAATATTCTCTCCTCGTCATATCCTACTGACTTGGATAAGTCATTAGGAGATGAGCGGATCCAGTTTAGGGCTTTTGTCAGCACAGAGCCAGATAAAACTCCTGCAAACAGACTGCAGCTGGTGCTTAAAGATGGACTACAGACAACATACCCCAATGTTTTTGTTGCGCTCAGGATTTTTCTCACACTGCCTGTAACCAACTGCGAGGGTGAGAGGTCCATTTCACAGCTTAAACGCATCAAAAATGAGCCCTTTCTTCGACGGCCATCGAGTCTGATCTTGTGAGGGATCTTGATTTTGATGACCTGATCACAGACTTTTCAAAGAGAAAGGCAAGGAAGAAACACTTCTAAAAGGTAAGATCCACTGTCTCTCATACACACTCATTCACTCTCTCTCTCTCTCTCTCTCTCACACACACTCACTCTCTCTCCCTCTCTCACACACACACACACACACACACACACACACACACACACACACACACACACACACACACACACACACACACACACACACACACACACACACAC
>NW_011340525.1:2030-20144 GCF_000735185.1 Notothenia coriiceps | reverse complement strand
ACAGCTGATTGCAGCAGGTGAGTGGAGGTTGAGCCGGGAGCCAGGAGTGACAGCCACCACGCACACACAAACAACACAGACAGGGGGAAACAAACAAACACAAAGGAGACGGCTGGAGCAGTACAGCCACCACAGCGTTACCTAATGCAACTCCACACTACGTCTTACGGTGCCGTGTACCGGAGGGGAGAGAGAGAGAGCAGCAAAGGGGGGAGAGAGAGAGCAGCGAAGGGGGGGAGAGAGATGTAATACGGTTTCCTGATAAAGCTGTGGAGAGTATGTGCTGCAGGGAGGTGGATGCACAACGCACCCAGGAACGAACGCTAGCTCCGGTCCTTTTCCCGTGAGGGAAACCGTGGACTCGATATCCTGACAGGCTGGTATTTGTGCAACCTGCACAAACACAATACTGCACCATGATTACAAATGGTGAAATACAATGTAAAACTACCGAAAAATACCAGCTCACTAAAACACAACCGCTCAACTCAACGCAACTAACTATACCCATGCTCAGAGAGCGGAGATGTTTACCCTTTGTGATGTAATATGACGCGTTTGACATATGACCTTAAAAAAAGCCGTTTTTAAGAGCAGAGCTCAAAATTGCTCCTTTCCCTCTGAATTCCTGCCCTTGTGTCTCGTAAAACCTATATCAAATCCTACATTCACTTTTTTAATTGTAATTTTCAAGCAAGTTTAAGCATAAATGTAGAGAAAAAAACAACCTGCAAGATGCTCTTTAAGTGGGGTGCTGTTCTGAGGTTTTGATTAATATTACCTAGGTCTTCTTGAGCCATACACTGTCTTGAGATCTTATCCATTGTATCTTTGTCTTGTGATTTTTGACTGAAAGGGCAAAAGGCTAGACCTACTTTGGTTGAACTATGTGGCTGTGTCCCTGTTTTTGACAAATATGTGTGCGATTTGACATGCCAGATTGACTGAAAATTCTAAATATTGGTCATGTTGGTAGGATTGGGTAGGCGTGGTGTTACTTGTTGGTACGTGGGTTTGGGGGGGGGGGGCCATGAGTGCTCAGCGCCCAGGGGCCCCTGGAGGTACTAATCCGGCCTTGGCTGGAGACATGACGTCCCTCCTTAACGCAGAGCAGGACGTCAGATTGGAACCCAAGCCTGATCCTCGGTGAGTCTGCTTTAAAGGAAGGCTTTAAGAGTGGTAATGTACAGGACTGTCTCAGAAAATTAGAATATTGTGATAAAGTTCTTTATTTTCTGTAATGCAATTTAAAAAAAAAAAAAAAAGTCATACATTCTGGATTCATTACAAATCAACTGAAATATTGCAAGCCTTTTATTATTTTAATATTGCTGATTATGGCATACAGCTTAAGAAAACTCAAATATCCTATCTCTAAATATTAGAATATCATGAAAAAGTATACTAGTAGGGTGTTCAACGAATCACTTGAATCGTCTAATTAACTCGAAACAACTGCAAGGGTTTCCTGAGCCTTGAAAAACACTCAGCTTGGTTCAGTAAACTAAATCACAAGTATGGGGAAGACTGCTGATCTGACTGCTGTCCAGAGGACCGTCATTGACACCCTCCATCAGGAGGGTAAGACACAAAAAGAAATTTCTCAAAGAGCAAGCTGTTCACAGAGTGCAGTTTCAAAGCACATCCACAAAAAGTCTGTTGGAAGGGGGAAATGTGGCAGGAAACGCTGCACAACCAAGAGAGATGACCGCAGCCTTAACAGCATTGTGAAGAAGAGTCGCTTCCAGAATTTGGGGGAGCTTCAAAGACAGTGGACTGAAGCTGGAGTCCAGGTATCAAAAGTCACTGTTCACAGACGTGTCCGGGAAATGGGCTACAATAGCCGTATTCCCATGGTCAAGCCACNGGGAAACCCCCCGGTCCTCCCGATGGCCAGTCCGGGACTGGGTACAGGAGGCGTATAGAGCAAGGGATCGTCCACAAGTTAATCGATCGCAGATGGCGTCGTGGTCACTGACGAATAAAAAAAATAAAAAAATAATAATAAATAAATAAAACCTAAATGGGTCGCGACATATACTTGGGCGGCCGGTAATATACCTGGGCGGCCGTTAATATACCTGGGCCCGCCCAAAAAGACACTTCCAGCTTATTCTCACTGAATAATTTATTGGCTCTTTTTCAACAACTATTTATTCTGGTTGGTCCAAAATGATCAAAGCAATTGAGCTGCACTTTACTGGGAAAACTACAGGATCTCCTGGGAAGAAATGGGCAGCCTTCAGTCAATAGAACACACTTTGAGGTAAAACACAAGCAATTCCCTCTTTTACTGGTGCTCCAAAGGAAGCCTTTGAGAGATGATTGGAAAGTAAATCAGTCAACACCTTTTTTAAGATGTAAAAGGAAAATCCAGTTTACAAAAGAAATGAGTGCAACTTCAAAAGTCAAAAGTGGAACCTATTGTGAATGAGCTTTGGGCCACGTGAAAGGTCCCAACCAGTCGCCCCACTTTGGTCGAGACACTTGGTCAGGTATAGCTTTATTGTCTCTGTGTGCTGTTAACTTGTTAAACCCAATATCAGTCAGATAACTTAATCTGTCGCTTTCTTTGATGTATAGAAATCCTTGTTTAGATCTTTTGTCGGTAAATCTGCAAATTATCTGCTGAGTCTCACAGAACTCTGTCCCAATTACTTCTGGTTTCTTATTGAGCTGATGATGATCTTTATTCTGAAGGCAACCTTTTCTTTAACCTCATTTAGCATAATAGAACATGTGATGTGAACTTCAGACCCAACATTTAGATCCTTTTTTGTTGGATTCTCATACTGAGGTGTTTGCTTGAAGGACATCCTTTAACAAAGACCTCTCCACGTGCCTCTTTGGCACTTTATTGCAATGATGATTAATGATTAGTTCTGTAGGCATTGTGTCATATGGCATTTCTGTCTTTCTGATTTAAACTACATTTTATGGAGGGTTTCTTGTATTACCTAAGGCTTGCTGACATCCTAGGCTTTCTATGTTTGTCTCCTCTCTGTGTGTCTCATAGATATACAGGACTGTCTCAGAAAATTAGAATATTGTGATAAAGTTCTTTATTTTCTGTAATGCAATTAAAAAAACAAAAATGTCATACATTCTGGATTCATTACAAATCAACTGAAATATTGCAAGCCTTTTATTATTTTAATATTGCTGATTATGGCATACAGCTTAAGAAAACTCAAAAATCCTATCTCAAAAAATTAGAATAGTTCCTCAGACCAAGTAAAAAAAAAAGATTTATAACAGCAAAACACAATCAAACATTTGAAAATGTCCATTAANCCTGCTCATCTTTGAGGCAGCAGCAAAGACTAGTTTTAGCTCTCAACAAGAAAGAGTTAACTAGGCTAAAAAAGGTAAGATACACTTTGGTATGAAAAAACTTGTTGAGAGCTAAAACTAGTCTTTGCTGCTGCCTCAAAGATGAGCAGGGGTAGAGGAGGGAGACAGGAGAGGCTGATTCAGGAGCACAGACACACTCACAACTATAAATGAACCAAAAATAAATAAACAAGTTTCAGTGTTTTTTTCATATTGGAAATGGGATGTTATTGGTTATGGCCATGATTTTATTATTATTGAAATGTATACAGTTCTGTTTCATATAGATGTTTCCATAGATCTAGTCTCTTTATTTCCCCCCCCCCAAAATGCACCAGATTGATGCATTTAACTCCAACATTTAAAAACAAATCTTACCGGGGGAGCATGCCCCCGGACCCCCCATAGAGGATTTGAGGTCCACCCCCTAAAATCACATTGATAGGTTCCAAAATACATTTACCTTTTTTTTTTAAATAGTAACTCATGTCCATATGTTTATTTGTGGTAGTAGATTTTAACTACTGTATAGGGCTTTCTTTATTGGCCCTGCCTGTACCTGTTCGCTCTGCCATCGCGTGAAGGGCATGCTAACAAGCGACCAACAGAAAGGTTAATGTTAATGTCTTGTTTTTTGCCTTAACTAATTGGTGCAATAAAAAATAAAGTTTTTTATCAGGTAACTTGGAAGAGAATCTCCACAATTGATCCAAAATCAAATTAAGGGTAACACTGCTCTCTGCTGGTAGGGAAGCTGATCTACAGTGGTCGCTGTGATCTTACAGGATTGTTAAAACTATTTTCAATTAAATGTGACAATTAATGAAGTCCACAGGGTGTTATAATCAACCATATTTACCATTCTTGTAATCTATGATCAGTAAATTAAGTTAAGCAATGTCCAATGAAAAAGACGCAAAATAATATAGCGCTCTGAACACTGATCTTTTTACAGTAAAAGATGGGTATGCTTAATGGCACAATTTAGATACAGACGGGAGAACAGTGTGAACATACAAAGCAAATATTCTTACTTTAATGCATGTCTTAATTCTTTCGTTTTTGGCCCTTATTTACCCTTTTATTTCAAACCATAGTGATAAATCCCAGTTAGTCCTTCGAAACCAAGATCACTCGCATGTTTATGACATTCAAAGCCCAATTTCTTAAATGAAGCAGTCTAGCCTGATTTCCTTAGGGCTTGTAACCTTCAGAATTCACCATATTCATACCTGAAGCCTATATTTATTCCCATGCCCAAAATACATATTTACACCAGTATCTCCTTCCACAGATTTCAGATTACCGCCTGGCTTATCGGGCCAAGTCCCTTAAAGCACATGGTCGCACTATACATTTAGTCAAGTTTGCAAACAATGACCAGATCCAATATAAAATTGGAATTAACTTTATTTCAATATAAGCTCAACTTTCAGCAAAGTGGAATGAAACAGTCAATACACTTTATATAAACATTTATTTTTATTGGCCGGAGAAAACTAGATAAGACAAGGACTCCATATTGTTTCAGAACGTCCGTGTATTTTGCAATCTTGCTCAACGTTCTTTTCTGCCACCTAGGTCAGCTTGATCGTAGACTTCTTCTTGCCGTAGCGCAGCTTAGCCTTCTCCTTTCTCTTGTCCTCCAGGGTGGCTGTGATGGCCGCGTACTTCCAGCCAACCTCATGAGCCAGACGCCCAAGAAGAACAAACTGAGAGACAGAAAAGTCAAAGTCAGTAACTTTCAAAGTGAATCATAGCTTTTCTAAATAACCAAATCAGATGGCCTTCTAAAGTGTAGGCAATAGAAACTCCCCACTAAAACAAACATTCACATGTTCTTTGATAGTGCAACTATTAACTTTGTTTAAAGTTACATTTATTTATAATAAAAACATTTATTAAAAAAAAGAGGCAAACGTCCCTTCTCAACTCAGTAATCAGATCCGAAAAGTTGTCTCATCAATGGATGATCAGTTTCAAGATAGTGTTCATCACTGTCAAGTAGGAACCGCTGTGGCAGATTGAAGCAATTTAACTTTTATTTCTGCATGTTGGCTAATATGAAAGCCATGTAAGAACTACAAATTAACTATTAAGGTAGGGTAGGTAATTCCCTTCAGAAACACTTCTTGTTATATTCCATGGAATGCTCTTAACATCCCGATGGCAATGAATATATTAATGCTTTGACAATAACGATACATTTTTAAAAAAAAGTAATGTGTCCTGGATAGCGCGTGACTTTGGCATGTCTGTAAAAGATACCATAGCTGATTTTTGTTATACCAATTAAATTTTTCATATGTTCTCACACCATTACCTTCGGATCTACTTATCTCGTGCGCTTCAACTTGTATTCATATTCACGATTGACATTTCAGTAGTTCAGGATGAGTGACCTCTGTAAAAGGAATAGCTTTGAATTTCAGCTACATTAATCACTAATGGTTTATACTCTGTTCATGTTGAGGCAGATATTGCATGCTCACTTGCTGATATGTGTTAAAGCTGCATACGCACAATCTTAAGGTAGCTGCAATTTGCTGGATACAACACTGATGGTGTGGCAAATACGTCTGCTTAAATACAAGTTAGCTTCTAGGAATCAGTAAAAGATCTTACAAGTAAACAAGCTTATGAAGAGTCTCTTCTGCATTGATCGGCTTGCATGTCAGCTAGGGAGAGTTTGGTTGTCAACAGAGTACATTGAAGCTCAAATCTATCAGTGAGTACACTCATGAGATGTTAATCCGAGACGTGAACAGATGGTTGACATGTCAGGGCAGCACATAACTGACAATGTGTTCGTTGCTTTATATTGTGGATCGATCCAGGGTTGTATGAAGAAGAGTTCCTCCAAGGGGCTTACCGTCGAACGTGCTTCAACCTGTACAGTCCGGGATTCTGCAGTTCACTCTCTGGTTTTGTGGTGCAACATGCCTGATAAACATGGAGGGAGAGGAATATTTGTTACTTGTTCATTTAAGAAATTTCAAGATTGTCAATACAGTAAACCGAATAAATAAGTTTATCTTGTCCAGGCACACATGGGAATGTGTCCCCCTTACTCGACTCAGAATCAGATCCGAAAATTTGTTCTCATCCAATGGATGAATCAGTTTGGGTATCGTGTTCTTCACTGTTAAGGTCAAGTAACATACTTGTGCTGGGGTCCAAACGGTCCGATAAATGCCAGATCCTGCCGACGTTACCAAAATACTGAACATTAAGACAGTTATGCGCGCGAATTGTTTCCCGACAATGTCGTTTGCAGTTAAGTTGCAAGCTGTGGACCTTTGTAATTTTGTTTGTTCTGAATTGATTTTGAAATACGTTTACTGGGCTTGCTTCTAGGCTTAGTATCTCTCAGCCACATTTATTTATATCGATGGTTGTGAGCTGAGCTGTGTGTTATATTTATATCTCTGTAGCAGAGTACTCTGGTGGAGGTTGTTTAAAGTGCATATAATATAGTTGGATTTGGATTGATTAATCTCCTTATGTTGGGGCCCCCTTCTGGTCAAGCACTTGCTGTCGGTAAACCGCGGCCTCCGTATACACACACACATTTCAATACATAGCATACATTACAGTATGGATGGCTTGAACTAAGTGGAGAAATGGCACTGTTTGTCCTGTAAGCAATTGCCTTGAACCTCGGTCAAAAATGCATTAGAAGATTAGAAAGCAACGGTAAACTTGCGGTTAACTTGCGGTCTGACAATGCGTGTCACGCTTGCGGCAACAACTAAATATATATGCAAGTTCATCTCACAACGCGTCAGACACAAGAAAGGTATACATTTTATACATAAATATGTGTCCCCGGTGCGTCGGGGAACTCACGCAGCGTCAGAAAATAAAACCCTCTCTCTTTTCCTCCGTACCCAAATCCTTTAAAAACAGGGACACAACGAGCGGATGCAGATTTGCTGCCAATCTGACGTCAAATCGGCACGAGGACCCACAGAGAGTTGCTATCAGAAACAATGCCTGACGTGTTTTGGACGTAATCTCGTCTTTGTTTACATTAGCAAGCCTCGCTAACATTCAGAGCTAACCTGTACTGTAGAGCACATGTGTTTAAAAAGCAGGAAATCAAAAAAGGAACTCACCTTGTGATAAACCCGCAAGAGAAAAAGCATTTGAGATACTGTTTCAAAAATTATCTTTCATGTGGTTTAGAACAGGATGGCGTTTTATCACAGCAGAATTTAACTTTATTTCCGGTAGAATTCTGATCAGGCACTTTACAGACATGTTTTGTTTAGGTATGGCCCTACAATATATGTTTCCAATATAGCATAATAGGTCCACTTTAATTTGTATCAGATTCAGAAATTATTATTTTTTTTTTTATAATATATATATATATATATATCTTTTTTTAAATGACGGGACACAGGGTTCGGTCCCGATTGATTTGCAGTTCGGTCCGGATCCGGACCTTGGTCCGGAGTTTGAGAAGCCCTGGTATAGGTTATTAAGCATAACTGCCCCCTTATAGCTGCAACAACAGAAAAATAACAGTGTTTCACAGTTCACATTGAAGGGTTTGGATTCCTTCATTAGAGATGGTATTTGTTTTGGATGAGCTACATGTGTCTGGGGGGTTTATGTGTGTATATGTATTAAAACGTGAATGCATTTGAAGCCTTAATGGTTCACGTGCTGTGCTGCTGAGAGGTCTGCTGTGCAGTAGGACAGACACATACCTAAGCACTTGTTCAAATGCTTGCCTTAAAGCCTAGTTCATGCTGTTATAGAGTGAAAAAGCTGCAAGAAAGCCTTTCAGATGCTTCTGGAAAAACGCATTAACGTGAAATGCATTTGCTTCACGTAGCTCCGGGGTAATCGAAGATGAACCGTTTAAGCGGTTTTACACCAGGATACTTATTCGAGGAAACTCCTTGAATGTGTCAGTTCTCTTGGATTTAATGTTGCCTTTCCTCTGTGGTTGCAGCTATATACAGTACCCTTTAAATGCCCAACCAAGAATCAATACGCAGCAATTGTTTATTGTTCCACAGAGACCAATATCGAAAATAGCTTCATGATTGTCAACTTTGATAATCCTCCATAGTAACTGTTCCATACCCTCCTGTGGAAAATCAAGTTGCATAATCAATGGAGCTGCAGAAAACTTGTAAGCGCAACAAAAAAAAAAAGAAGAAAAATCAATGATGCCAATTGATGAGCAAAGAATGCAGAAACAGTTCAGGCCTCTTTCACCTTTTCTCGCTTGTTACAATGTTGCTGAACTGACTATATACGTTCCTTGTATCTATAGTACTGTCATTTATTTTGCTTTTATTTATTATCCAGTCTTGTCTCTTGTCTCTCCTTCTGCGCTCTCCACACTTTTACAATCCAAAAATCGAGCTGTACTGCTGAGAGCTTGTCTTTGTTCTAGCCTCTGAATGTAGCTGACACTTTGGGTCATTTAGCAGCTTTTTTGTGTTTTCCATCCAAAGCTGATTTATTTCCGTCTCTGTTGCCATATATATTGCTTTGCATTTATGTCTGTTGCAGCTCTTTTAATTTGTGATAGAGAAGGTTAAACCTGTCCCCGAGGCTACGTGTGATATATATTATTAATTCCTGAGGTATTACTCAATTTAATATGGATATAAGGTTGAGCAATGGATCTATCAAAGATGGTAACGTGTTCATTATTAATCATGTTCCTCAAAGGTCAAATTTCAGGTTCAACTAGCGAGAAACCATCTCCAGCAACTGGAGGGTTGTATTTTGTTCAAGGACACTTTGATATGAACATAGATGGGCTGTCATGGAGAATGGAAAGGCCACCATTCAGAAAGTGTCCCTTGTGTTTGTGTAATGAGGTCAGGTGTATTTGTAGTATTTGTAGTGTGTGTGTGTGTGTGTGTGTGTGTGTGTGTGTGTGTGTGTGTGTGTGTGTGTGTGTGTGTGTGTGTGTGTGTGTGTGTGTGCGCGTGCGCGTGCGCGTGTGTGTGTGCGTGTGAGTGTGCGTGTGTGTGTGTGTGTCAGAGATGCTTCATTAGAATACACTTGATGGGGGTTTCTTTGATTGGTCGTTCTCTCTTCCCGAACCTCAATTTCTAAATCCAGTTTGTATCTGTGAGCAAATAGAAATCCCTCGCCGCTGCAGTCTCTTACCGATGCTCTCATATGTAAATGGACTTAATGACTTCATCATCACTGAATGAATCGAGTTGCATTATACCAAATCATTTCAATTACACTCAGAGGTCAGTGAATACAAACAAGGCCCGGCCATGCCTTACTCCATCTCATGTTAATAAAAATCCATTACAGCGCTGCACATCTAGTGCTGCATACATCATGTAAAAAGGTTTTTTGAAAGGTACGTATATCATGTCATCAACGTCTCTGTGTGGACTGAAATATGTGTGTTCAAAGTGATAAGCAGCCTCCACCTTCCTGTAAATGTTTCCATATGTATGTGCATACATTATAAGCTGTATACCATTGAACTATTGATTTATTTCAAGCCAGATATATTAATTAATTATTGATTTACGGTCTAAAAACGTGAATTGTGAATTCCCAATGACCTTGACTTTTGACTCCTTTATTCTAATCAGTTCAGCCATGTGTTCCACTTTTGAATAAATTCCCTCAAGGCTTCACGAAGATCTCACCTCCACACAAATTAAAATAAATGCTTCCAGCCTCAACTGTTGCAGGGGCGCAGATGCATAGAAACAACAAAGAGGATGGCGAACACAGAAAGTTAGCAGTGAAGTCTAAACAGCAGAAGTACCATTTTTTAGGAACAAAATATTGCAGAACTGTGTCCAATTTCTCTAAGCCTTGGTGTTGAGTTATCAGCAGTGTTATAAGCACCTTGAATTGCCTTGTGTTGAAAGGTGCTATATAAATAAACTTGCCTTGCCTTGCCTTATCTGCTAGGTTTAGGTCAAATCATAACAATGAAACACAATAGACACTTAGGACCTCATGTTTCATCACCATCATCATCATCATCATCATCATCATCATGGGCTCCAGATGATAAAATGAGAGTGGATTGTCCCTCAGTTACCCATGAGGGCAATCATCTGTCTCTTTCAGTGAGGGAAAGCAGAATACAACAATGATGGGACATCCATAGCAAAAATAAATCAATGTTCAGAGCACAATAAAGATTGACAACTACTAGTATAGGTATAGTGACGGTCGAACTACGTACAAATAATAGGACTTCAGTTTAACATTTGTGACCGTTTTTTGTTTTGCTGATATATGGATACCTGCACACTTCCTCTCAGTCAGGTCTATGATTTCAGATTTTCCTCATTATACGTTTCACCAACCTCAAATTCTTTCTATACTCTTTATCTTTTTCCTGTACTTCCTCAGAGCCAGCCTTTGAGTCTATGTTCCCATTCAAGGGTGACATCAGCAGAGACCAGAAAAACGTTGAACTGTTCAAAGAGGGAGTCAGCTTATCCTTTTTTCGCACCTCCACACCAAAATGTAGCAAGTTTTTATTAGGAATAAATTAAATATGTAATTCAAACTGTGCTCCCTGACATGCTCCTGATCTGATTTTAAAACCATCTTCAGTTCAGGAATGACTCGAAATCATAAGCCTGTGACAGATTTAGTAGAAATTCATGCTTTCTAGCTCATGCTGGCATGTGGTAAAGCTTTTCAACATTAATCATACACGTTGTGTTTTGAACGCAGCCTCAGATGATTGTAGTGTAATCTCTCAGGTTCGTCACTCCAACAGGAGCAGCCGAATAAAGGTGAGTGAGGTTACATTGCCAAAAAAGAAGCAAGACTTTAAAATCAAACTGACATTTCAATAAATGTTTTCTATATCGACAGTCCTGAAGGTGATACTCTATACATTGATCTGTACATTTGTATAAAAATATGCACAAAAGTTTTCACGGTAAATTTCAGTTTGGCCTTAAATCTAATCCGTGTAGAAGACGCCATGTTTGAGCTCCAAGTCAGATGAGCGCTCCCGTTCTGAAACTGTACCTTAAACACACACCAGCAGTAGGAGGAAGATGCCTTTAATTGTAGGAGCCCATAAAAGATTGGGCCCTCAGGAGCAGATTCACACAATCATGGTCTTTTCAATCTGTCTCGAATTGTGTGATTAGAATGTGATCTCACGCAGTCAGCATCATCCCAAAATCTTATTTTTGGAGCCGTCACAGTGATTCTCTCTATCTGTTTGCTGGAGACAAGACCAGATTAACCATATGGGCAACCTGGGCAAGTGCCCAGGGGCCCTTGAGCAAAGAGGGCCCTCAGTGACAAGATTATCTTGTCACTTGATTTTTTCGGGCACAACCTCACTCATCATACATTGTTTTAAATGACACTCACTCTTCGCCATAAATAACACAGTTTTTCCATAGGGTCAAATTACTGTAGGTCTCTGTACTGTAGGTCTCACTATGTATGCGCTCAACTTTATTACTACGCGGCGGCGGAGTATAGCCGAATCACAGCCCCACCTTTGAGCAACCACACAATTTCACTACATATTTTACTTTTGTAACTCTCGATGTTTGTGACAAATAGAACTCCTTGTGTACTTGTACAGCCAGCCAGTCATATTTTGGCATTAAAGAGCAACTTCCAGGTTAAAGACACCTGTGAATAAATGTGTAGGAAAATGATGAATACACTAGATTTTCAAAAAAATATACAGAAATATCCACTACAGTGATCTGGCGTCGTTTTTGTTAAGGGAAATGTTTACATACTGTATGTCCTCAGTTATTGTATGTATAGAGAGATTGTGTCTATTCTGTACTATAGGGATGTAATACTGTTATTGTACCACTGTGAGGCACTGTAGTATTACGTGCTACTAATGACCAGGCTTGCCTTATGTAAATGAGGGTGTGTTCACCTGATGCACGTGTACATCTTTGTTCTCTTCTAAGTTAGCTCGGCTGAGCGAAGGAATCACCTGTGAAGCAGAGGAATAAATCATGCTCAAGGGGTAAACAGTTCATCGTCTCCGTCTCCACTATTTCTCTCCGAGTGCAGCGTAAGAAGAAGCTGCCATCCTAAACATTCGGGGGAGAAGGTTGAGAGATTTATCACCCGTCAGAAACAGTCACGGCGAAACAGCGTGCTAACGGGGATTGAGCAAATAAGCTAACATGGCATTCAATCGAGGGACAAGCAGGTTGCCTCGACTGATGTTCTCGACGCGAGATTGAAAACTAAGTATAACTATGGGAAGACAAAAGTGTTAGGAAGGTGACCCTTCACCTATTAGGGTTAAAGAACACGATTCCTAAGAGAACCAAATTTAGTGAAGCCGATGGATAGCGGCAGACGGCAAGAAAAATTGCAGCACGGTGATGCTGAGCTATACAACTTTTAGACGACAAAAGCCTCTCGCTAATTAGTTGTTGATTGATTGAGTTGATTGATTGATGGATTTGATTGAATTTGATTGATTTAAACGCTATTAACAGCGGCTTGTATATTGGGTTACAGTACAGTACAGCTCTCAAACACAGTACAATTGTTAAAGGGGGATGCAGACCAGAGAAAGACTTTCGTCTTTGTTTACAATCAGCGGTCCCCCATTTCCAATTTCATCATAGTCATTTACAGACATATAAGACATATTTGACATACAGATGGCCTTATTACATTTACGATACAGGTGTTTTTTTACATACAGATGGCCTTATTTTACAATTTTCATTTTTAGATTTCGTTCTAATACATCCTAACCCGGACATTAAGACATACCAAGTCTACAGATATACAGTTAGTAACAGAATCTCTAAAATGCGGGTATGATACTAATATTGATGGGGGGGGAAAGCTGTCCATTATACGACAGGTTGAGATTTGTACCATTACCGGAGCCCAGTTTTGCAGATGCCTCTCCGCCCGAAGCGTGCTCTTTAAAGAGAGGTTTTGAAGGTAAGTGATAGTTTTTACTTTTCCTTTACAGTAGTGGGAAGAGCGTTCCACCTTGATGTGGCATAATTGGCGCGAAACGTGTTATTATCCCCCTTTTTTGTGCCCAACTGGGTTTTACATGATTTGTGTGAGCTCCCTCTGGTGTTATGATCATGGTATTCCTTGACCTTTGGGAAGAGATTTTGACATTACAGGGGTACCATAGAAGGTGTAGTGTATCTTGTAGACCAGGCCCATTGCAAGTAGCTTGTACTCTGTCGGTCTACTCTAAGCCATTCCTAGGTTGTCCAGAATCAAAAGTGGGCAGAAGGTGAGGTGCGGTTTCTAGAATTGAAACGGTCAAGCAGTAGTCTGACCAGTTTATTTTGTGATGTTTGAAGTTTTATTTTAGCGCCTTGGAGGTGCTATGGTACCATGACGTGCAAGCATAGTCATAGTACCCTTGATGAGTGCTCCTGCCAGAGTTTTCAGGGGTGTTTTGTTTACCAGAGAGGAGGATCCGGTATAGGGAATCTAGTTCTTTGATTGACTTTTTTATTACATGGGATGCCATTTTGTCACAGGAGAGGGTTTGCCTAAAGAATAGATCCTAGGGATGTAATTTCCTTCTTACTTGTGACCATAATGTCACCCTGCAAACTGCGAGAAGGTCGTCGGGATTTGGCTGAGATTAGTGTTTCGAACCGAAGCAGAATGGACTCTGTTTTACCCAGGTGTAATGATATTTATTATCGGCGAGCTCTAGTTCAGATTCTGCCGAGTCGGAGCTGAGGTTTTTTCAACCTGCAATCTGCTCCTGTCGAGACCTGCAGGGCTGAAGTCTCCGCGAACGGAACAAGTGCCAGTCACATGCTGATACATGTCATTTGCAGTAAATTTCAGGAACAGTAACGGAGCCTAATATGCTTTCCTTGTGGAACACCACAGCTCACTTGGGAGGGGGGGACAGAGTACCGTTTACTCTCCACCATTGTCTCTTCCTCCAGGTAGGATTGCATCCAGGCTAACCGATTAGTTTATCAAAACCAACTGCTTTAGCTTGTCAATCGGAATGGGTGATTGACAGTGTAAAACCGTTTTGCAGGTCCAGCATCACCATGCCGCGCGCGGGTAGTATGCCCTCGTCCACCTCTTGGTTTGATGGTGGGGTCCGGTTCAAATAAAGAAGGCATGTGTCAGTGGAGTGGGGATGTTCTAAAGCCAAATTTGAATTCATTAGATTAGTTCTTGTCCGCGAGGTACGTTGTCGACGCTGTTCATATACTATTCTTTCCATGACTTTCGAGATGGAGGTATAGTACTAGAAACACGGCGGTAGTTGCCTGGCCAATTTTGCTGCCCTTTTGTGCAGGGGGGTTACTCTTGCAATTTTTGAACGTCTTTGGGTACTTTCCCTGTTTGATGGAGAGGTTAATTTGTGAGCTATGACTGGGGGAGATGGCGGTTGCTGTTCTGTCTCTCGAGAATTTGGAGGATATTTCGTGGCCAGTGCCTTGTTAGGTTGGAGGGCGGCTCGGTTTATTATTGACGCTACCGGTCTGTGCGTGATGTTACCCTGTTGCTAGACTGAGAATCATCTTGTGCGGTACCCCTAGGTTTTTGTACGTAGGTCATGATGTTGGTGGCGTACTCCAAAAAAGCCCTGAGTGGGCAGGGTAATTTATGAGGGATGCGCCGGTGGCCGACAAGCTGGCAAGAGGAAGCCTTAAGAGATATTAAGGGGGGATATTACATGCCGAGCGGGGAGAACCCCGGTAATAAAACTTGCTATACCATGTTGACATCGCCTTCAGAAGACGAACAGTGAAAGTTCACAGACTATAATCCCATACGGGCAGAACACCCATTCACTGCGCTACGGAACGCAGGGTGAAGTTAGGCGACGCCCTAACGTTGATACCCATGGTTTTAAAAGGGGATGCCTGAGATGTTTAGGCCATTGCAATACACGTGGCACATAAGATGACAATATACGATTCCAGAGTTCAGGACAAAGCTAAGTAGCTTTTGAAGACCAGAAGAAATTAAGCACGACGAGTCGAGTGATAACGTGCATGAAGACTCAAGCGGGACCCGGACGGCGCCGCCAAGCAACTGATATGACGGAACAGTGACAATGCCCGATATTGTTGTGTTTAAGTGCGCACAAAAAGGCCACCGAGCGGAGAGTGGTGGTCGGGGCAGAAGACATGGTGTAGTCAATCAAAAGTGACACACACAAAGGACCCCACGTGCAGGCGTAAAGACAGACCAAGAGTGGCGCTGAGAAAAGTCTCGAAGAAGGTGGCGTCGGCGCGGGGCGATGCAGATTAGTCTTCGGATCAAAGACGGAGAAACAGGGTCCAGCGCAGCCCAGCACGCATGCATCCAGGAGAAGGGCCTGATGGTCGACACAGGAGCCCACCTCGCACATCATCACGGACACACCAAGTCAACAAACTTCGATGACACGTCAAGCCAGAGACACACGCGTGGAGCTGGCAGACGTGTACCCGTGCAACGGCGATCGCTTCAACGCAAGGGAAAGCAGAGGTTTGCCTGGTCGACAGCAGAGGACGGCGACATACCACTACGCTGAGAAGGCGTTTCTTCGTATACCGTCATCATCCCCAGGACATCGTTCTCCGTGAAGGCAGCGACCGCCAGCGAGCAACGGTCGTTCAAGCATGGGAAAGACGCTTTGATACACAAAGACGGGTACCATTTGACATTTCATTGTGTACAACAGGTTGTATCTATTTACTGAAAGGTGAGAATAGCTGACCAGAATGCAGGATGCATTGCCGATGATGTACAGACGGCACGAAATACTAAGGGCCACTGTAATTAGTGACGATGTGCTACAAATGCAAAATGTTGGTTGAGCGTATGCAGATCAAGGGCAAAACAGATAGGACCCGACCCGAAGAATGTGACGCGGGGTAGTGAGGGGGAAAATTTGCACAAACCGAAAAGAAAAGTAGAAGACGGCTGAGGGAGTAGAGCAAAGGCTCATTACAAATGGCTAACACACGGACCTAGCCGGTCCAGTAGCTACAGAGTCAAGAGATGGTACCCAAATATGTACCAGTCATTCACTGATGACTACTCGGTGCAATATTTGTATATTTTCTAAAAACTAAAAGTGACACGGTACAGGCCAACGGAAAAAATTCCAGCAGATACAGCCCCATACGGGAAATTGAAGTGTATACATAAGTCAGACCAACTGGCACAGAGTTCACCATGCAGGGATTTCCAAACGTTGTTAAGGAAAAATAGGATAAGACATGAGGACGTTCAGCCCCCGCTTACTCACCCCACCAGAACGGTACAGCTGAGAGAAGCTCGCCGTACTCTTTTTGAGATGTAGGTGTATGTCTAAACTGAACAGTTAGCTACAAAACAGTTATGGACTACGCAGTCCAAACAGCAAGCCATAGTGCATACAGATGTTTTAACAGGGCGTACATGGACAAACCCCTTACCAGATGCTGGACAGATAAAAGCCTGGTAGAACGTTCTACAATGCAGAAATTGGGTCTGTATGTTCACACATACGAGAACAGGACAAGGGGAAAACTTGATTCAGGGTGATCAGGGCGTTTTGTGGGTTAATGACAAAAACAGCCCCGCGTATTTGGTCTATCACCCAGCATACTGAGAAAGTCAAAGCACAGTTGCTAGTCAAGTTTGTGACAACAAGTGTGAAGGCGAGGAACAGGACACGACATTTGGTCAGACCCATCTGCGGAAGTGACAGAAACGAGGTGAGGCGAGGGCTGAGAAGCGTCACACAGGAGATAAATGAGAGCACAGAGAATGCTAAGAGACTAGTGCATCAAAGTGACAGTCCAGTAACTATGTCTGACGACATGTATGCCGATAACTATCACCATATTGATACATGTGATTTGTCTATGTATGTTTAACTGAAGACGTATTTTGCACTATGATATCCCTTACTATGACCACTTGTTGTTGTCTAGCCAAAGAGAGCACGAAGGTGGAAGGTGATAATAATCATCTGGTTCGATGATCTGATTCATTGCAGCTAGCAGGATGACAAATACTGAAGGAACGTGAAAGAGGATCGCTCTCTGCCAAATTTAAGGATAAAGATTTAGAGCAGCTCTTAAAACTTTTCTGGTATCGATTTCAAACATTCGGATGAGATGTTGTAAAGATGTCACAGGAAAAATATGTGGTTACAAGTTACTGGAGGGTATCGATGATTAACAAATATACACAACAGTAGGTGTAATGAGGGACAACCATGGGAACAATTCGCCCTAGCCAAAAACCCTTGTAAGGCAGACAGAGGTGTAAACACCGTGGACATAAAGACCACGTTCATAGATCAACTGTAACAGATGGGAAAGTAACTCTGGTGTACTGCCTAGCTGAAGAATGGTGGGCAGACATAATGAAAACCTGTAACTAAGCTGAAACTGCAAGACAAGTTTGCAGGAATCGTTTTTGGAGTTTAAAATGTGGAGGACGTCCAGCATTTTCATTTTGTTTACATTTTTGGAGTACAGCAACATGAGAACATTTTCTTGGGGGTGTAAAGGGGAAATGTTTACATACTGTATAGTCCTCTAGTTATTGATTGTATAGAGAGATTGTGTCCTATCTGTACTATAGGGATTGTAATACCTGTTATTTACCACTGTGAGGCACTGTATCGTTTACGTGCTACGTAAATGACCAGGCTTGCGTCATGTAAATGTTCACCTATGCACGTGGTACCAGCTGTCGGTGGTCCTGTTCCTCTTCTAAGTTAGCTCGGCTGACAAGCGAATCACCTGTGAAGCAGAGGAATAAATCATGCTCTAGGGCTAAACAGTTCATCGTCTCCGTCTCCACTATTTC
>NW_011340525.1:0-1985 GCF_000735185.1 Notothenia coriiceps | reverse complement strand
GTAAAAGTCGGGACGCCTTCGGTAAGTGTTCTTTGGTCTCAGGTTGGTGTGTAGCGTCCTTTATGCGGACGACTCCCAAATATATCTATCCCTAAAGAAAAACACCAGTTCTCTGATGCCCCTGGTTGACTGTCTCAGTTCTCTGATGCCCCTGGTTGACTGTCTTAATGACATAAAGGCCTGGATGGCGCTAAACTTTTTAATCATAAATGAGAGCAAAACGGAGGTCATTGTGTTTGGACCAAATGGTGATGTCCCTTCCGTTGACCTGGGTTCCCTGCGTATGCAAAACCCATGGTCACAAATCTGGGTGCCAAAATCTACAGTGCTTTTAAATTAGATAAACAGATCAACTCTGTGGTTCAGTTCAGTTTTTATCGCCTGAGGCTCCTGTCCAAAATTAAACCGGTTTTATCCTTTTTAGACTTTGAGCGTGTAATTCATGCCTTTGTTTCTACGCGTCTAGATTACTGTAATGCACTTTATGCCGGCCTAAACAAGACCTTGCTGGCACGCCTGTAGCTGGTACAAAACGCTGCGGCTCGGCTGCTTACAGGAACGCGCAAGTATGACCACATCACACCTATTCTGGCTTCCCTCCACTGGCTTCCTGTCCATTTTAGAGTTCATTTTAAGATTCTATTGTTTGTTTTTAAATCGCTTAATGGGCTGGCCCCTCAGTACATCTCCGACCTCCTACAGGTGTACACCCCCTCAAGGGCTTTGAGGTCGGCTGATCAGTCAGTCAGCTGGTAGTCCCTAAAACAAAGAAAAAGACCAGGGGAGACCGAGCCTTCTCAGCGGTAGCCCCCAGGCTCTGGAACGACCTGCCCCCTCATGTCAAATTGTCGCCCACTCTTCAAACTTTTAAGTCCCGCCTGAAGACCCACCTCCTTTCCGTCGCTTTCGAGTCAGTCTGAGCTCTACCTATTAGTATGCTTTATTGTCTGTCCATAGCCTTTATGTGCCTTTTATCTATTCTTGTGTGCCTTTTATCTATTCTTCTAATATAAACAAAAACAGCAAGAAAATAAATGTTTAACTATTAAATAATATAAATAAATATATAACTCAAACTGTGAAAAGGGAGGCAATTGAAATTATGTTCCATCACATTGCACTTTTACACTGTGAACTGTAGATTTTAGCTTCTATGTTTATAGCAGAAGCCTCTTAATTAGCTTTGTAGAGAAAAAGTACTTGTAGTACACTGAGCTCACTTTTATTTCTCCTTTTTTAAGGCTCATGGAGACACTCTCGAGGAAGCCATGAAGGGGATGCAAGTTGGTCTACTCATAGGCTACGAAGGTGAATGGGATGCCTTACCTCAGCAGATATTCAATGTGGCAGTTGTGGTCGTGCTCCACAACCTGAATGATGTGGTTTGCGGCTTTGCGATGCTTCTTGGACTAACATATTGCTTAAATCTTCAGTATCCTCTGGAAATGAAATATTCATTTGAGTTTCTCCAGAGGGTTGTTATGAAGATACAGCCAGACCAAGCCTCTGCCAAAATACATGGACTAAAAAACAAACTAGCCCTGTGAAGCCTAACACATCAAATAATAGTCAGAAAATTCTAATTGTTTTTAAATTGAGGTGTTGATTGATTGATTGATTGATTGATTTTTTTTCGAGCAAGTACAATTACAAAAACAAAACAAATGTTGCAGTGCAGTCATGTAAAACAAATCAAAAAATAGAAATGACAAAACAAAAAATGAAATTTACAACAACAACAGCATTATCAACATAAACAGTGCCACATCTAATGTTCGAAAAGGAGTGAGAAGAAGTATAATTTATTTAATCCCACCCCCTTGTCCCTAAATGATTTATTTTTAACTTGTAATCTGCAATAATTATCATTTGTATGCATTATTATTGATATTATTAGTATTATTAATCGGCTTTATCTGTTGATTGACATACATACAGTATACACATATACATACAGTATACACATATACATACACATACATACA
>NW_011340524.1:123679-136058 GCF_000735185.1 Notothenia coriiceps | reverse complement strand
TAGAGGGTGTTAGGTCCACTCCCCACTTATAAAAATAGCACTTTACTACTGCACCCTCTCTAATCTCAGATGCACCCTGAGTCATTTTGTTCTGGAACCGGGCCTGCCTTTCACGCACCGCCTTCACTTTGTTTACCTTCAGAATCATTAGAAAGGCTAAAGAGCGGTGTGGCTGGTGTTTTTTAACCACACACACACCTCTACAAACACACACACACACATACACGATTAAACGACTTGTGTTCCTCCATGTTTCGTTGTTATTGTTTCACTGAGCGGACCCGCGAATTTTTTTCAAACGCTCCCTTTTTTGGTCCATCTGCGGCGTTAATAGGTTTTGTGCGCTGTGATGATTCGGCTGTACCTTGTAATGAATATTAAATGTTGTGTGGAAATCTTTCCACCAATAATTCCAATAAGTAATCCAAAATGTATTCACTTAAGGTTTACGAAAGTAGGCTAACTGTAATCAGATTACTACGAGCTGAATACAGTTACTTGATTTGTGTTCTGATTACGTAACGCCGTTACATGTATTCCGTTACAACCTATGGTTACAACCGAACCCTGTGTATCATATATGTCCTTATCTGAGTCAGCTTCTTGAGCCGTATCTGGCCGTGCAACACTCACAGTGTCACATACTGTATGCAGAAGTATTATTTTAAGCAACACATTAAGTTGACGAAACACTCGAGTCAAATGTAATTAAAGTCAGATCGTGTCTTTGACGGGGCAGTGATATCATAAACCTGTTAAAGTACGCATTCAAACACTTTTTCTTTTACCAGCTGTGTTCACCTTGCACGTGTAGCTAGTGGCTTTTATCCTGGATACAGTGTTTAAGTCATGGATGTTTAAAGTTTAACTTCTTCATATTTGACTAATATTAAAGTTCACTTTTCATTCAGGAAGTATGACGCTGCGCTGTCAGTGCGCTTCTCCGTGTTTGTGATTGGTCGAATGCTCCAAATACCACCCCTTTCATGTGAACGCGCACCCAACTAGATAGGGCACGGCTGGTTTGAGCGATTCCACTTGATAACCAGCGTCGTAGTACAGTTTAGTGAGAGCGCGTATGTTTTGGATTAGGCCAACCGGCTAACTCAAACATATCCAGGTTATGTTGAACCGGCTTCGTTGTACAGGCCTTTTGTCTAAGGTAATCTGTCTGGAACGAAACTCTGCTACTGGAACTGCAGCGTTAGTTAGTGCTGCAGGAGCAGATAGTATAGTAAGAGTAAGAAAAAATAAGAAAATGGAGAAAAGCACAATTGGTTTCTTCGTGCTGGTGTTAACCATTGTACAGATTTCCAACAGGTGAGTTGTGTTGTTATGTGTTGGTTTTAGGGAATCTATTTTTGTAAGTGTTCAAACTTAGCATGTTAGTGTGAGAAAAGGTTTTTCGGTATAGCAGTGTACACAACGAATTCCTAAAAAAATGTGGTGCAAAAAGTTCTACTTCTACGGAAGCCCCAGACAGACAAGTGAGGGGAATCAAATATTTTGGTGACTGTTTTCAAAGTCTGATCTAAATTGTTATTTCTCCTGATTTTATGACTTGAGAACGGCTTTAAAAAAATAGTTTTGTCAGGGAAATCTGTGATGAACTGCTAGATGAAGTGTTTTTGTAATACACACCGTTCACCTGTTTACTATGTTTTTTTGTGCAACAAGGCAGATAAAGATGTATAACCCTATATTCATGTTTTTAATCCACAGTTTAGTTGAGGGCTTGGAATCAACACAGATTTATGACTACACCAAATATCACCCCATGGATGAGGTCAGAGTCTATCTATCCATGTATATCCTTTTATAACCAGATGGTATTTTATTATTAATAAATCTTCCCTCCTTTTGTTGTCTCACACCTGTGTTTCTTCTATTGGATACTATAAAGATTGTAGATTACTGATGGATTTGAACAAAGGGAGCTTGTGTATTATGTACATTACAAGAATGAATTATAACATGGATGAAATTGTAACAAAGATATACAAGTGGATGGAAGATGTGGAGCGAGAGAACCCAGAGCTGGTCTCCTCTGCTGTCTACGGTCGCACTTTTGAAGGAAAAAATATCACACTGCTGAAGGTACAACACATTCACTGTAACATACAGTATCTGCTTCATTTCCCCATAATGCTATGTTGAATTTACGAAAGCCCTGAGAGGCAAAAGTTCTGCTGAGCCATTTTCTAAGTTTGATTGAGTAGTTTTCACTTATGAGACGGAAAAAAAAGACTACCAAAACTTTTACTTTCACCTGGGATCTGTTGTAGTAATACCTATATTGAACACAAGAGGCTGACATTCACAACTTAATGCCTTTACTCCTGTTTCAAACATGGGGTAGTGTTGCAGCTCATCCTCTTGTGGGAAAGAAACTTAAAAAAGATTATTTTGGAAAAACATCTATTTTTTACCTATGTCTTAACTATAAACACAGGAGAGAAAACATGTTAAATCAGGCTTGATCACCAAATGTTTTTCCTCACTTGCCTCTCGCCACTTTGTCTGAACTGAATATCAACAGTCGTCGATAAAATGTTTGCATCTTGAGCAAAATGCTGCTATTCATCACAATCTCACTATTTATGATTGAGAAAACCTTCTAAGTGATAAGGTGGTGAATATGTGTATTGAACCAAAAATATTAAACTAATTGTCTCACACATCTTACTTTTAAATTGACTCATGTTGTGTGTCTCCAGTTTGGACTACAAAACCCAGAGGGCAAAGAGAAGAAGGTAATATGGATGGACTGTGGTATCCATGCTCGGGAGTGGATCGCCCCCGCATTCTGCCAGTGGTTTGTCAAAGAGGTTTGTACACTCGGACATAATTTAAAAGACAAACATATTCCCTGTGGTTTATTCTGACATGTGAGCGTTTGTTCAGATTGTAACCTCGTATAAAACCAATAAGAAGCTGGAGCAGATGCTGCAGAACCTGGACGTCTACGTTACTCCTGTGATCAATGTGGACGGATACATGTACACCTGGGTCAATACCAACGTGAGTTCACCATTTTAATACAGTCAAGGATTGTTATTTTTTTTTCATCATTCATCACAGCCTTACTTAAAACTGTCTTCACCTGCATCTGTGTGTTGTTTCCTTGTAGACTCGAATTTGGAGGAAGTCTCGTTCCACCCCTCCTTCGGGCAATAGCTGCCTTGGTGTTGACCTCAACAGGAATTTTAACGCCAACTGGGGAAGTGAGTCGCATGCTTTCAACAATTAGAACAGTATGCCTCATTTGCCTTAAGCTGTTAGCGACTCAAAGCTTCCAGGAATTAAACAAATATTACTTGCATAACTTATTTGAATCATATACGAAATGTCATAAACCTAAAAAGAAAGGATGTGGTGGAAACAAAACATCTATACTGTAGTCAAAAATGTGTCAAAAAATTAACACCCCCAGATAAATGTATTGCTACTGACATGAACAGCTACATTTTTATGTGATATTAGAAGGCCACAGAGTTAAATGAAATATTGTTGTGACATGGCTCATGCCCTCTGGCAATTTAATTGTTGGTTTTCACAAGCGTTTCCCGAGGAACTCACATTTTATAATTTTGTTTTGACATAAGAAAGTATGTTTGAATCATAAAGCTGACAGCGCTTTGTGAAATCTGCCATATATTATCACAAGTTAATGTTGATGTACTTGATGTTGTGTCTTTCCTCAGCGGTTGGTGTGTCATTTGACAGTTGTGCAAACACATACTGTGGGAAAGAAGCCGGGTCAGAGCCAGAGGCTACAGCTGTGATGGACTTTGTTGGTAATCATCTATCATTGAAATGTCATTGTTCCTGAGCTTATCATGAAATCTCGACAACATTAATACATTCAAATTTTAAAATAAGCATTACTTGACTATCATTACTGAGGCTGTGCTACACTCTTTTCAACATTTACTTGTACCATTAAGAAATCAATGTCTTAATGCCATCTTGATTTTAATCACTTGTTCATTTTGTCTGTATCTAGGTAAGATGGTTAAAAAGACTCTGTGTTTTCTCACCATCCACTCCGCGGGGCAACTTATACTCTTACCATATGGCCACCCTCAGATCTCTGCACCCAACTATGATGAACTGGTAAGTGTGTGCTTCGTATTACAGAGATGTAAACAGTAAACCTTTATGTGAAATATACACAACGTTCAAAACATTTACTTTGTCTTTGTGCGACATACTGCACTGATAAAAAATTCCCTTTGATTTGTGTTAGATTGTTATGATCACAATGATGTCATGATTTACCCTTTAAGATTTGATTGGAAAGAGACTATGGGTACTTGGTTTACTAAAAATAATATTGTGTGTGTTGTACAGGTGTCAGTGGGGAAGGCAGCAGCAGCAGAAATGAAGAAGCTACATGGAATGGGCTACACAGTAGGAACATCTCCACAAATCCTCTGTAAGACTTCTTATGCCATCCCCTTTTCTCTCCTGTCACGAATAGCTGTTTTTAACACATGATCTGCGCTTGCTCTGACAAGTTTTTCTGACTTATCCTTTGCCAAAATATAAAAAGAAAGAGGAACATGTGAGATATAAATTCACATCACCCTAGCTGTCAATATGAATCAATGGGATATAATGCATAATTTCTTAAGATGCTGTGGGTTTGAATCATGTATTTTTTTGCATTGAATAGTTAGCATTGTTTAGCTATCAGTTAGCCATTTTTACTACATAATGTTAGTGGTGCATCCAGCTCCCGTGAACACAGCACTATACAAATAAAAGTTATACATGTACGTGTTTTCTATATTTAGTACACGTAGCACTATTCTATTTTCAAAAATAAGCCAATGTTGGTTATATCGGATTAATTTAGTATCCTGTAGTTATTTGCTAACAATAACGCTAACTAGCTAGCTAACAATGGCGACTTTCACTTCCTGTGATAGCAACGCAGCCATGTGCTATTTGAGTCAACACTCCGGTCTAAATTCACACACTGAGCAAATGTTCACTGTGCACCACAAGGCAGTGTACCAAGGAAAGCATCCACATTGAGAAACAGTACAGATTAATACACATTATTGAAAGTGTGGATTTCAGTTTGTTGAAAAAGAAAGGAAACAACTACCTTTTATTGACTGGATGATTCAAACTAAAAGGGAGTATTCTAACTTGATAGGAAAGCGTAAAACTATAGGATGTAGTGTAAAAGAGTAGACCATTTTGAAAAATGTGTAGTAGTCACCCTGATGGATTAACTCATGAATAAATTGATCACAATTTCTCCCTCTTTAACCTTTAGATCCAAACTCAGGCTCAAGCCGCGACTGGGCTCGTCTCGTCGGCATCCCCTTCTCTTACACCTTTGAGCTGCGAGACAAAGGTGAGCTTGGCTTGACCAACGTGGGTTTTACATAATCATCAGCCACACATAATGCACTGGATTCTACTTGGTACTACTCTGCATGTTTCTTAATGACCCTCCAGGTGAGTTCAGCTTCTTGCTACCAGAGGATCAGATCAAGCCGGCCTGCGAGGAGGCGTACGCAGGAGCGCTGTCCATCATCACATATGTCCACGACAAGGCCTTTAACAGTGGCGCTATCCCTAGTGCTGCTGTTTCTGGGGTCGCTATGGTGATGTTAAGCTCCTTCATGGTTGTGTTTCTCACCACAGGGGTGTTGTTGTAATCAATCATACAATAGTTAAACTTGAACTAATTTTATATTTTACTTACTGAGGCATTCACCCAAATTCTAATAATGTGGCTAATTAAGCTAGATGCTAAAAAAGCAAAAATAATTGCACTATCCAGTATGATTCTCATTAATTAATATGTGTATATGTACTTGCACTGGCTATAAATGTATGCATTCTGGCCTGTATTGTGGTTGTATATGCTGCTCCCAGGCCTAAAAGAGCCTGTAGACTAAACATGTTCTATATTCATATTCAAGACTAGAACAAATAAAAAGCTTTTTAAAAAAGGATGATGTTGAGGCTTTTTGCAGCAGGGGGCAGTATTGAACCATTTAATAGACCACCGTATTTCTAAACCATGCAGGGTTCTCAGGTCCAGACACATGTTATAACTTCATTCTTTCTTTAGCTGGGTCATATGGCTGGAGGTTTTTTCGTACAGCGTAGCTACCTCTTAAGAATCTAGTTTTTGTCAAATCTGATTATCTTTCAATCTTAACACCAAGTTGGACCAGCCATCATAAAGATATTTACCTTCCTGCATAGCTCCTGTTCATTCTGTCCTTATAGTCCTTAATTATAGCATTCATCATGCATGCATTTGATGACAACATTAAATTGATGTGAGTGAAAAGGCTGGAGTTTGGTAACACAAAGGGATCTGTCATCAGCTTCTCCCCATATGACTTCATGGTAATACACCTTAATGAGGATCTACAGTATGGGATATATGAATAATAAGTAGGAGGCGCTTTGGGGTTAGTTTTTGAAAGATTTCCATAAAAATTTAAATTTTTAACATCAGAGATATCCCAGTCATTTCAGTGTTTACTAACAGTTATGAATTGGGACAAATACTAGAAAAAGTGGGTTTTAAGACAAATTCATCTACTGAAACGTAAACAGCCAAAGAACATGTGTGGTTATTAGAGCAGTAAAGGTTCAATATCATGTGCAGCGGATAGATTTGTTCTATTAATATTCCTCATTGCAATGCACTGACCTAGATTGCAGTTGCCCTCTCATCGCCTGTATTTTCAAATGTTAATTACCTTTTTAATCTACAAAAGGACCAGATTTTGGGTTCCTTATTTCAATTATTTCATCTGAATAATTAAGTGTCAGGTTGCAATAGAAGGTGTGTTTTCCGCAGTAGCCCTCAAAATGCTATTTGGAAACTTTTTCGTGGTCATTCATGTCATTTTTTGTTTGAGTCTGAATGTCTTTAAAGAGGCCCTATTACTTTTGGGGGGATTTTCCCTTTCCTGTATTGTTATATAGGTTTTTGTGCATGTAAATGGTCTGCAGAGACAACAAATCTCAAAGTTCCCTCCCACTTGGACTCCTTTGTTTAGTGCTTTTCCATAACATAGTGACATCACTATGTAACACTTGCACTCCAATACATTGTACGATACGCTAAGGTGCGGGACATTTCTAAGCGGTTGACCAATCATAACAGAGCCGGCCAGCTTACCAATCAGAGCAAACCGGGCGCTGGTTTCAGACGGAGGGTGAAAAGAGGTGCTGCAGCACAGGCAGTATGAGAAAAATAAAGATCTTTTTGAACATTAAAGCATGGACACATGTCGCACAAAATACAAATCTGAACCTGAATTGTCTTGAAATGTGCATAATAGGGCTTTAACTCAAGGTTTAAGTCTTACTATATCCAACAGATTGCTTGAAATTACCACAAAAGAGTGCTTTGGCTTGTCTCTGAGGTTTTCTCATTGGATTTGAATATTTAGGGAATTTAAAAAAGTTCAAAGTTAGTTAAGCTCTAGAGAGCATATTTTCGGTGTATAAGAATAGGTCTCTGGTAAGAATTTAAGATATATTCCCTCAAATGTCCTCTCTCTGCCTTGCTTTCTTTCTGAGATTTATATTTCCAGAGTGCTCCCCTGCTACCTCAGTGTCTGCTAGACCACCCGTTATAAACATAAAGAGACACACACTTTGCCATTGACGATGTGACAGCAATGGAAATAGAATTATATTCCAGCTCACATGAAACCTCGATAGAACAGAAAGATGGGTCAAACACCAGGGGACCGAGAGAATAATAAGCAGGAACAGTGACACACACACACACACACACACACACACACACACACACACACGAACTGGGCAGGGATTCAGAGACACAGATTGAAGGTGATTATAATTCACAGTGAAGTCTGGCTGGTTTAGCTATCAGCAGCTCATCCATCTATTTGTGTGTGCATGTGTGGTTGAGTACTCATCAAGGTAGCGGGTGAAAACACACTGTGGACGTATAAATCACAGAGATAGGGGAAGGGAGGAGGGAGAAATCAAGTCTACACATCAAGGAAAAAGTGATTGAAAAATGGATGGAAGGAACAAAGAGTGGAAGACAATAAAAAGGGGGGGTGGTGGTAATGTGGGGGTTATAGCAAAGTGTGTGACTTCTAAAAACAAAATGGATTTAGTTAAAGTAAACAGTAATGATTCGAGTCTTCTACCAAAGGAAAAAAACATGATTCTGCAATAAAACTAGAGGGGCCCTCGGAGAGTATGGACCTTCCCCAAAGGCCAGACCCTGTCTCGCAATGAAGGTTACAAAATAATTGTATCCACACTGATTATTTTCCATTCCAAAATTAAAGCTGTTTTCCTTGGCCCACACAATGAATAAGAGCATCTTTCCGTAATCCTGCTGACAAACAAGTAAAACAAACCAAATGAATTACCTCCTTGGTGGAGGTAAAAAGATTAACATAACTGTTATATACCTGATTATGTCTTTGCACCGTCCAGATCCCTATCATTTGAGTCGCCGCTTTGCTAAAGTATTTCTGGTCACTTACTTCATTGGATAACAGCAGGTGTCCATTAGCCACTATAAGTTTGAACTTTTTTCCCATAGATATGAAAGGCTCATTGTACGGTAACGAAAAAACAACACTTATTAGTTTCAGGTGAATATACACAAATGGAAACATGTGTTATGATTTATTAGTTTTTTCCATGTTTGCCAAAGAATCCCCCTTAATCCCACACGGGTCGTATGTTTACCCATTACCTTTAGATACAATAAACCATCTGTGTCATGATCAGGAATTTAAGCAGTTTTAAGAGATATAATCTCAGTGCTATTCCAGTTCACCAAGCCAAGTAATAGAACAAATATTGATTAAGTAAAAGAACAAACGAAAAAAACGTAATACCCGATTCTCGACAGATGATTCAAAAGCGCTCAGATGTTTTGGGGATTTCCTATTCTCATTTCCCCTTTGTCCTAGCGGGAGCTCATTAAATCACATTGGTACAGTTATTTTGTTGGGACCCTCAAGCAAGTTTTACACTGACTATTTTGTTATCTGATCAATACGGGACCAGTTACCAAAGGACGTATATGAAGTTGACTGCTCTGGCTCTTAGTCAAATGGTGACTTGGGTGGAAACGTTTAGAAAAACAAAGACAGTGGAGATACTTTCACACAATCCAATTTGATTTATTGAAAGATATTTTGATGATTGGACATTTCCTGTAATGTTTCAACAATGGCAACCCTGTTGAAATGTTAATTACATCCAATTAAAGGAAATGGTAGCAGTATGTTTATTCAGGCTTAAATATGTATCTTTTGGGTGAGAGAATACGTTTAAACTTTTACAAACTCTACGAAACCCCCAGGTGCCGATCAGGGTTCACTTTCCAGACTTGTGAGGTTAAAAGAGGAGAAATCATGTTTTTATTTCTCTGTGTTGGGACTAATGTGAGTATTCAACCTCTCATCTGTCGACTCCACTCTTCTTTACGGAGATACCAGAGGGAAAAGCCTTAGTACTTTACTCTTTTCCACAGAGTGTGACTATGAGTTGATTTCCGTGGTATGTCAGTACATTTCACAACTGATCCTGTTTCATGTTTTAAGCTTCGACTTTCATGGGGCTATTTTGCTTCTTCAAACGTGTCTTTGCATGTGTGCCACACACATTCAAATGATGAATAGAAGTGAGTGTGAGAGGGCTCCTCTGCTGTGGACCCGTGACACATCTTTGCCACAAAGTTTTATTGCTAATCAATGTAGATGACACCATTTTTTACACACTGTCACAGGCGATCAATGGGAATTATGCCATGCTTTTTATCTGTCACTGGTAATCAATGAAGGTGGGGCCATCATATGCATCTTCTGATCATTACATCTGGTGATCAATAACAAAGCTTGCTGAGGGATGACATGTGTTCATCATACCGGAGTACATGATGATAGGTAGATGTGTGTGCATGTGTGATGTGAGAGGACAGGAAATGTGTGAAGGGGCTGAATGGCAAACGTACACAGGGAGGGAACTTGTTCAAATAAAAAACATGGACAAAGGTAGCTGGAAAGAATTTGACACTAGAGAGACACAAAGCTTGGGAAGTGGAGCGGCCATAATTCAAACCATCATTCTGCCAAGGTTATCAACACACCATACAGTAGACAACATAACCTCCCTCCCTCCCTTCCTTCCTTCCTTCCTTACTAACTGTCTATAGGTGCTCACAGTGGGGCCTTCAGTGGGTCATTGCAGACATGGTTAATGATGTGTGTGTTATAGGCACTGTAAATCCTGTTCCTCCTTATCAGTGTTTTACTGTGTGCCATGAGGTCCTTCGTGATTGTGAAAGTCAGAACACATATTCTGCATTGTTATTTCATACAGGGCCAACAAGAGCATGCTTTTATCCTATTTAACAATCTTGTTTTTGTAACACCATAATTTCCAGTTTAGTTTATGACGGAAATTATTTTGTTCTCCACACATATATTGTTTTGATATTTGTAACACCAAACATGACCCAGTGGTCTAGTTAATAAAACGTAATAATATCAAACATAATATTACTATTAACTTTATTGTGAAATTATAACAGAACGGTAAAGAAAAATACAGTTTCAGTCTCTCGATTTGAAGCTTATGCATTGTACCATGAACCTGTATAGACCTGTAACAGTCAACTGCATGAGGAGTTGGAAAGGTAGTTTCTGAAGATGTTACAAATAACACACAGCATACAATGCCATAATAACTTTGTATTATTAGTGTAGGACACTTGTGTATGTATAACATCTGAAGATGTGTAGTTTTATTTATGTTTTCACATAATTTTACAGGATATTGCTTAATATTTCACATATTTTAGTACTACACATTAATATCTGATTTGTAAAACATCACAGACAGAAAGGTATATCCGTCATGTAATGGTAAGCTATTGCAATTCTGAATCCATAGATGTGTCTCCCATCACCCAAAACCCCTGAATATTCTCTCAACTCAGTATTTGCATTCTTTAATTCAAAGAAAATCAGAATATCTTTAAAAACTACAAATCCTTTTCTATCAGCTGTGCGCCTTTATGGTGTAAATACAGCCTATTTACCAATTGGATCAAATATAAAAGTCAGCCGAATTAGTGTTGATACGGCAAGGAGATATATTGTGTGAAGAGAAATTGAAGATGTTGTTTAATTGCTGATATATTTATGATCCACGTCACATATTCAGTTTCCGTGGCAGTTCTTCCAGTTTGTCCAAAGGTCTTCTAATCAGGCCTCTATAAATAGAGAAATATGGCAGTGTAATATTTAATGCAGCCAAACTGTGTATTACAATGCTGTTATGTGATGACTTCCAAAGAGAAAAGCAAGCACACTCGGAATAAAGTATTATTATTATTATTTTTTAAATGTTTACAGATTTCACATCGCATAAACATCATATCACAACGTGCATTGCGGCTAAAACATCCAATCACCGAGCTTCAACGATAGCTGAGGATTATGGGTAGTTTTAGCCTATCAAAACCTCTGAAAAAAGAAATGTGTCTCAGAATTGAAAGGGAAAAACCTATGGGAAAAACACAAAAGCAGGGTACACAATTTAAACCAATTAATGTTGTGTAATTAACAAGGATAAACTGATGTGTTTTTAGTGGATGAGTACTGCAGATATAGCTTTAAAATCATTTGACAGTGAGGGGAAACACAGTTTTATTATGAAAACTTCGAGACCGGAAATACTGTTTTCACCCCGTGAGGGTTGACGCTAACTTTACATGGACGCTGCCGTTACACGCTCTCCTGGCGAGACCTCAAATAATCTTCGTAATATCTATCAAACTATAGATCCTACACATCCACTGGACGTGGATTCTGAAAGTACAATATACACTTCTCGCTAGAAATCTAATCAAAAAGCATTTTAATTGCCAAATTATTCCACAAATTAGGATTTTCCAGAGAGGGTTATTTGTGGATATAGGATCCTCCGGAGCATTTGCTGTCAACAGGAGCAGTAGAGGTCGAAAATCTTAAAACGTGATTAGAGGTTGTACTAAGCGCTTGAACAATCAACCTATTTGGTCGTAATAAAGGCTTGAACAATCGACCTATTTGGTCGTATGAGTTAGAGGACTTTTTGGAATTTCAACAAAGCTCCTGTAATATATAGTTATAGTATTATGTGTCAACATTAAAATAACATACATTGGAGAGCGAAATGTGAAATTCCATTGACTGTAGGCTACATATTATACACACAATTGTCAGCAAGGGCAATAACAACTAAATGTGAAATAACTTGAATGCATTAGTCCACAACACATAGCCTAGCTAATGTTAGCCTACATAGTTACTAACATCAGAAGACATAGACTAACTGGTTACATTAC
>NW_011340524.1:119789-123228 GCF_000735185.1 Notothenia coriiceps | reverse complement strand
CAAGAAAATATGTTCTTATGTCCATCTTCAAAAACTCTGAGTCCGACTGACAGTTTAAACATTGTCACAGCTCACAGGATAGGTACCTGTCAGCCAATAAAACAGATTATTTCCATTCAACTCTCTGGTTGGTCTAGTGTCTTGACTCTGTTGCATTCACTGAACACGGGAAATTACAATTCTGCCGTCCTCTCTAGTGTCATGATGAGGTTCAGGTAAAGCATGGTGGATGTATTATATGATTGACTCAATAATATAATACATGACTTTGAGAGTAGGCAATCTAGGCATTTTAACACAATTAATTAAACATATTTATCACGGTGTACTGAGATTATTATTATTTTTTTATTTTTTTATTTTTTTATTTTTTTATTTTTTTGCTAGGGGGCCCCTAGTGGCTGCGGGGCCCTAATCGGGCGCTTATGTCGCTTAATGGTTCGGGCCGGCTCTGCATGTAAAGCTGCTGCCAATACTAGTAAGATATTGTAAGATAAATGATAGCACATCAGTGGAAACAAAACTCGATTTTGTTGAACTCAAAGGAGAAACAGCTGAGGAAATGCAGCTGAGGTCCTGGTGGTTATCTAACAATTCAACAAACAGTTTGATCTTTTTGTCCCAGTGTGTCTGACAGTTGTGTCTCTCTGTTGAAGTGTCTTTGATAGTATGTCATTCTGCTAGTGTTACTTGTCTGTTGACTCTATATCTTGTACATATAATTATCAAATACACTTGAGGCTATAACCTATGTAGTTTGAAAATGTTTTGTTATTAATTATGGAACACTCAATAAGTGAGTTAATACTTTACTCTAACTTCACTTACCATGGTATTGAAATCAGATTTTCTGAAAGGTTTCATTAATTAGTTAGTTAGTTACCATTTATAGTAATTAGTTATTATTACACATCAGTCTATTACAGCAGTTAAAATATTCGAATTACATTGAACCAGAATTGTCCCCCCTTTTTCTTTAACAGTAAAGAAATTGTTATATGTTAATGATATATTGACCGCAAAACTCAAAATGTCCCTGGTTTTAATTTGGAAAATCTGGTCACCTTAACCTAGATGCTCCTCAGCTCCCCGAAGTCTGCTGAGCTAACATTCCTTTCTCCACCCCAACTCCACTCCACCCCAACTCCACCCTAACTCCACCCTAACTCTGCGACTTGTGTGGGTCTTCCCATTCTGCTGCGATCAGCCGGCTTCCCCGCTGACATCGTCTCTCCCTGCCGCCTACAGCCGGTGGCTATCAAGCTAGCTAACAAGCTAGTAGGCTGGTCACCCGGCTCCCACTCTGCACCGATTCTCCTCCGGAAACCACTGGAATTATTCTCCTTCTTCCACGGTCATCCGGCTCCTGGTCTCTGCTGCCCGGGTCCCCAGGATTAGCTAGCTCCGTGCTAGTGCCACTTCACCGGATCATGCCGCCGCTCTACTCCCTGTCAGATCTCCACTGCTTTAATAACCGCCTGCCTCCGGACTGCATGGACATCCTCGCAGACAATGAAATACTCTGCAAACGCCGTCCTCCACACAGAGGCTCTGGCTGTACGTTTTTATTTAATTCCACATCTCCACACTCCATCCCGTCCATTCGGTCCTGTCACACGCCCACACTACGCCATCACAACAAACAACATGTGAATCTGACCAATCTCCTTCCACTCCCCCGGTCCACACAACCCCTCCCAATGCAACGTCACCTCAAAGCAGCCCTGCTCAACACACGCTCCAAAAGCCACATTCTGAATTAATTAATTAAAGACAATAACCTGGACTTTCTGTATCTGACCGAAACATGGCAAAAAACCCTTGACTATTTTTCTTTAAATCAAATCACCCCAGCAGGATTCACATACATTGACATCCTCATCCTCCTCGACCTCACCGCAGCATTCGATACCATCAACCACACCATCCTGCTGTCCCTCCTCAAATCATCACTCAACATCACCGACACTGCACTCTCCTGGCTGAAATCCTACCTCACCGACAGACATCAGTTTATCAACATCAACAACTGCTACCTTCGCCACTGCCCTCTTCTGTCCCAAAGCGTCCCCGAGGTACGGCTGCTTTGGCTCCCTCCTCTTCATCCTCTACATGCCTCCCCTGGCAAAATAATTAGTCGCCTATAACCTTCAATTCTCTGCCACTCCACTCTCACCAACTGTCTCTCAGAAAATAAAAGCATGGATTGCCAAAAGAACTATCTCCAACTGAGAACATCCACAAATCAGACATCATGTCGGCCGACCGCCATCCCTGATAGCCAAAGCGCATCGCAGAAGTCAGACTTCTATCATTGACAGCCTTGATATACTACCCCCCCCCCCCCTTCAACATTCCGCAACCTCGGAGCTCATCTTTCGACAGAGCACGCTCAGAATCTCAACCACCACAATCAAGTCACCATCACCGGGGACTGCCTTTTTCCACCTCAAAAACATGCTTTGCCCGTCTCCGTCCATCACTCTCCCCCTCCTGCTGCTGAAACCCTGATTCATGCGCATTCATCAGCTTCACGACTCGACTGACTGCCAATAGCCCATCCGTCTACGCCAGTGTCCCAACCTGGGGGTGCACCCCCCTGCCCGCGCAAAGATCGCAGGGGGTCGAACCAAGGCGCTGTCAGGGTGGGCTTTTGAGCCCACAGGAACTGCCACCCTAGTTTTAGACTTTTTTACATCGTGCTAAGGCGACGATACATGGAATTGGTCAACTAAAGAGCGCCGCTACATTAACAGGAGGTGAAGAATATAAAAAATAATTATTAATTAATTTGAATAAAAATTCAAGTTAGTTATTAAAGCATAAAAAAGAAAGCAATTTATAATTATTCTTAATAGAAATGTTTCTTCGCCTGCCTAAAGGCGGTGTCAAACCAGATATTGTCTGGATAAGCCGCCATTTTAAAAATAATTTATCTCGTATTGTCCATGCCGTTTTCAGTTGGGATTATTTGTCGACAGTTGCTCCGCTATCAGATCGTTCTCCTCCATTTTGTAAATGTATTTTACGGTACCATTAGTGCTGCCTTTTAATTACGCTTTCATCCTCCTTTAATGAAATAACTGTTCACATCATCCACGTTTGGTGACAGTAGTTTGTAGCATTTTGTTAGCACTTTTAACCGTTTAATTACCCACTGTTCCCCCCCCCTTGTGTGGGGGGGGGGGGGGGCGCAAACTTCCAACAGGAGTCATTTGGCGGGGCCTCCTCTTGGGAAGAAAATGTTGGGAACCCCTCTGCTCTACGGGCATTAGCCATCCAACCTCCTCGATTATAACTCCAACAGTATCCAGAACTCTGCTACCCGCCCGCGCGTTCACCCAACACCCGGCTCCCGAGACCAGAATCACTGCCCGTCCTCCGAGAAAGCGTCCACTGGCTTCCACCGTCCGTCAAGAATCGACTTCAAAGCCTCCGA